>NW_018250619.1:0-7349 GCF_001263595.1 Phalaenopsis equestris | reverse complement strand
ATAAATAATTAATTTAAATTTAAATTTTTTATTTTTTAAACCAAAATCAAAAGATTTAAAATTTATGTTGATAAATTTAATGAAATTTTGCCAAAGTATTGTTTTGTGTGTTGGGCTGACGGTGCGTTCGCAAATTGTATGATCAGTCCGTTTTGCTTGAGAGTCGCAAGTGTGGCAGGGCCGTGGCAGGCTCCCAATCGTGGCAGTGAATTGCGGCATGCGAACGAGAGAGGCGATCCGTGGCAAGCTCCATTGGTTAAGGCCTTTTTTCTTCTAATTTTTTCTCTTCCAATTTCCACTTAATTCCTTGCTTTTGTCCCCATTATAGGATCAATTAGGGCAAAATATATTAGTGTGAGTCTTGTTCTTTTTGCACAAGATTGTGGTTGATCTCTACTGTTGCACTCGACTACTGATGAGATGCAATGAAACCCTAAACTATCATCTATCTCTCTCACTCTCTCTACTTTAATCTCATTACTTCATGTGAATAGCTTTGATTGGAGTTTCTTTGAAAGATTTTCACTGAAATTTTTATTTTGAGATGTTCGCTAAAATTTAGGGTTTTTTGTTCACTTGAGCATTCGATATTACTTGGTATGCTTAGGTGAAGTATGGCATGGTGTTGGGTTGATGGGGTGAAGGAATGTGTTCACTTTACATTGTCTTGTTATATTTTATTTATTTCTTTTTATAATCGTGATATAATCTTTTTATTTTTCTTTTTCTTTTGAGATTGAGGTATTATCTTCTTAGATTGTGTTTTGATTTTTTCTGATTGTTGTTGTGACCATGGTATGATCCCCTAACAAATATCTGTTATTGATTAGGGAGGATGTCCTTAGAATGCATTTCATGGTTAAGTCATTTTTATTTAACATTTAGTATTACTTATATTTCTTGTAGAATGTCTTACATGAGTGTGCGGTTGGATGTTGTGCGGTTGGATGTTGTGCGGTATTTTTAATTGCTTCATGTGCAAATACATTAGAATTATGTGGTATTTCCGAAAATTTCATCTATTTAGGTATTAGTGAAAGTCTCATTTGCTTTGAATGAGATATTTTTATCTCCGTTTTTGCTCACATATCATTGCTGAGAAAAATTTCTAATTATGAGGAATTGCAGTATTTTTAGTTTTTTTTATATGTAAAAACATCATAATTATGTGGTATGTCCGAAAATGAGACTATTTGAATGTTGAGATGGGGAAGATGTATTGTGGATGTTAAAACTCAGAATAATGTGGTGGAATACACATCTTTTCATTAATATAAACGGGATTATAAATAACCCTTACAATAATCTTGTAATAAGAAAAATAATAAAAGGTAAATGATATGAAAGGAAGGGTATAACACTTAGTATCTTCAATAATTAATTCGCATTAATTGTTAGGAGATATAAGAAATAATTGAAAATAAGAAAATAAATATCTCATTAATTCTAAGGAAATAATTTATTTACAAGAATAAATTATTTCCTAACATAACTCTAATTCTAAGGAAATAATTTATTTATAAGAATAAATTATTTCCTATCATAACTCCTAACACTCCCCCTCAAGTTTGGAATGTATGTTAATAATTCATAACTTGTTGAGTAGTATTGAGAACTGAGAAGAGTTTAGTTGTTTTGTGAAAACGTCTGCTGGTTGTTCTAAAGTAGACATATGAGTCAACTTTATTATTCTGTTTTTAACTTTCTCCCATATGAGATGACAATCAATCTCGATGTGCTTTGTTCACTCATGGTATACCGGGTTCACGACGATGTGAAGTGCTGCTTGGTTATCACAAAATAAATTGGTAGGATGTGAATGCATGATCTCCAAATTTGGCAGAATTGTTCTTAACCAAATAATCTCGCAGCAGGTAGTGGCCATGGACTGATATTCAGCTTCTGCATTAGAGCGTGATATTGTGGTTTGTTTCTTGGTTTTCCAAGAAATTAATGAACTCCCAAGGAAGATACAATACCCAGTAACTGACCTTCGAGTGTCACGACACCTAGCCCAGTCTGCATCACAAAAAGCATTTAGTTGGGTTGAGCTTTCTGCTGAGAGGAAAATTCCTTGTCCTACTGTTTGTTTTATGTAACGTATAATGCGATGGGTTGCTTCTAAGTGTGGCACTCGTGGTTTGTCCATAAATTGACTTAAGACATGAACTGCATATGTCAAGTCAGGACGTGTAATAGTCAAGTAGATTAATCTCCCAACTAGCCTTCAGTATGATGATGGATCATTGACATATTCTCCATCTGATTTGCTAAGGGATAAGTTTTGTTCCATAGGGAAAGTGGTTGGTTTTGCACCGAGGTACCCAACATCCTCGAGTATTTCAATAGCATACTTTCACTGTGAAAGCACAATACCCTTATGGGACGTGAAGGTCCTTTAATTTTAATTGGTTTCTCAAGAATATTTTAACATATTCAATTTCTTGTAAGTCGTTCCCTGCAATGATGACATTATCTACATATATAAAAAGGGCGATGAATTTACTATTATTGGATCGAATGACCAAGGAATAGTCTGTCTTTGATTGCATAAAATTGGCTTGCTTTAGAGCAGTGGAAAGCTTGATAAACCATTGTCGTGAAGCTTGTTTGAGACCATATAATGATTTGGGGAGTTTACAAACTCGAGTCTCTCCCTTTCGTTCGAGGCCAGGAGGTAGCGACATATATACGCCTTCGTCCAGGTCCCCATGCAAGAAGTCAATGTTGACATCTAGTTGATGAAGATGTCATTGCTTGGTTGAAGCTAACGCGAGAAGTATGCGAACAGTTACAAGCTTTGCTACAGGGGCAAAGGTTTCCTGGTAATCTAGCCCTTCAACTTGATTATACCCTTTTGCCACTAATATGGCCTTGTAGTGTTCAACTGTCCCATCTGCACGAAGTTTGATTTTGTAGACTCATTTGCATCCAATTGGCCTCTTTCCATGCGGTAATGGTACAAGGGACCATGTGCCATTGACGTTGAGCGCATCAAGTTCTTCTCGTATAGCAACCTGCCACTTTGGATTACGAGCGACTTCTACAAAGGTGCATGGCTCCTTTTCAATTGAAAGGACGATGGTAAAAACACGATGTTTAGGTGATTATCTAGCATATGACAAGACGTTGGTTAATGGGTAGAAGGTACCTATGGTTTTAGCCAACACGGAGTTTGACGTTGGGGGGTGTCTTGAGGGAAGAGAAATACCAACATGATACTCACGCAAATAGCTAGGCATTTTTATTGTTCTTATTGGTTGTGGTGATGGTATTGGTTGGTCTAGAGTTGCAGGTTGTTCTGAGGATAAATTTGAAGGTGTGGTAGTCTCTTCAGAGGGGATTTCATTGTCTTGAGAAGATGAAATATTTTCTTAAGGTAATTACCCTCTCTCCATCTATTTCTCTCTATACTCTCTCCCACTCTCTCTCTTACCCTCTCGCTTTCCTTCTATCCCTTCCTCACTCTCACTTTCTCACTGTCTCCGACTCTCTCTCTCTCTATCTATCTCACTCTCCCTTTCTCTCTCTTACTCTCTCTCCGTCCCACCTCTCTTTTCATTCATCCTTTCTCTCTTCTCCGATATCTTTCCTCCCTCCACTTTCTCTCTTACCCTTTCTTTCTATCTCACTCTCTCCTCCCTCCCTCTCCTACTATCTCACCCTCCCTCTCTCCCATATATTTCCTCTCTCTTTCTCTCTCACTTGCACTCTCTCTTTTCTCACTTTAGCATACTCTCTCTTATATTTCACTCAATCTATTATCTTGTTCCCTTTTATTATCTCTCATACTTTCTCTCTCTCCTTTCGGCTACACCATTTTGTTGTGGAGTGGAGACACAACTTGATTGGTGAATGATGCCTTTGTCGAGATAAAAATTCCTCAATATGAATTCAGGACCATTATCACTTCGAATGATTTTGACTTTTAGATTGAATTGTGTTTCAACGAGATTTATGAACTTGATGATGTATGAGTGTGTATCTGATTTATGGTTCATCAAATAAGTCCATGTGCATCGAGTATAATCATCAACAATTGTGAGAAAATACCGCGCTCCAGTGATTGAAGGAACTTGGTATCCTCCCCAAATGTCAACATGAATTAATTCAAAAGGTGTTTTTGAGCTAATGGAACT
This sequence comes from Phalaenopsis equestris, assembly GCF_001263595.1. Classification (NCBI taxonomy): domain Eukaryota; kingdom Viridiplantae; phylum Streptophyta; class Magnoliopsida; order Asparagales; family Orchidaceae; genus Phalaenopsis; species Phalaenopsis equestris. Next base: position 3,210 of record NW_018250619.1, on the reverse strand, counting down.
TGTTTGAAAAGGTAAACGAGTTTGCTTAGCCAATGGGCAAATCAAACAATCAAAAACATTACAAATATTCTTCTTTATAATTGGAAAAGGAAACAGACTGGAAATTTTATTTGATGGGTGGCCTAGACGTTTATGCCAGAGATTTGGAGATGGTGAAGTAGCAACATTACACTTGCTCTTTTGTGGAGTATAAAGGTAGTAGAGTCCTCCTCTTTTAGTTACCGTCCCAATCATCTTCCCGGATTGTTGGTCCTGTAGAACACAAGTGTGGTTATTAAAAATGGCAAGACATTGTGAATCAAGCACAAATTTGCTAATGGAAATCAGATTTAATTTGAAGGAGGGGACACATAAAACATTTTGTAGAGCAAATTCAGCAAAATGGATGTTGCCTATGTGTGTGACAGTTGCAGTAGCTCCGTTAGGCAAGTGAACTTTTCGATTGATGACACTTGATTTTGTAGTAAGTAGGTTGGCTGAATTTATCATGTGATCTGTGGCTCCTGTGTCAAGAATATAGCTTATTTCTTTATCAAAAACAGAGGCACAAAAGATTTTACCTGAGATATCACTCATGGCTGATGTACTGCCAACATGATTAGCCATCAAATTAGATTGTTCTCTGCAAGTAGTAATATGAGGCTTTGATATTGTTCAGCTGTAAGGGTGAATGGTGAAGGACTCGTCGATGTATTGGTATCCACATGGTTGGCTTTGAGAGCAAAATTTTTCCGTTTAGGTTTGATTGCCCGTTGGATTGGTCTTTTGCGGCTTCCTACAATCATTGATGGTGTGTCCTTGCCATCCTCAATAATCGCATTTGAGATGTGTTCGACATGTGTCTGAGGTATGCCCAATTTTGTCACATTTTTCGCACTTTAAATGAGGATTTTTAGGCATGAAAACCTTCTCTGGTTTTCATGCATTATTCCTCACGGCAAAAGCTGAAGCTTCCGGCTGCGGCACATTTACATTGTTCATGTCGCGCTGCTTTTTCTCTTGGAGCGTGAGAGAATGTGCCTAGCTGACATTCGGAAGGGGATCCATTAGCAAAATTTGTGAGCAAAATTTGTCCTCTTATACTAGTGTATGTTTCATTAAGCCCCATGAGAAATTTCATGGTTTTCTGGTTTTGCTGAAACTGCATCACTTCCTTCATGACACCACACGTGCATTTAAGAATTTTATGGAGGGTGTCACGTTCATCCCATATCCATAGGCCTTTGAGCTTGGTGTAATAAGCTCCAACTGTCATATCGCCTTGCTTGCAATCGTGGATGGCTTCTTCGACGTGGAAAATATGAATGTTGTTATTACGAGAAAAACGTTCCTTCAAGTCAAGCCAGATTTCATGGGCACTCTTGTTATATATTATACTTGCTCCAATCTCTTCTGCAATTGAATTAAACAACCATGTCTTGACAAGGTTGTTGCAGCGCCTCCATTGTTGAAGTTCTGCGGTGGACGTCTCTGGTGGTTCTTAGACGGTGTCGTTGACAAAACCTTTTTTGTTTTTTATGTTGAGAGCCATCAACAAGGCACGAATCCAGGAATTGTAGTTTTCTCCATTCAGCGGCTGCGTAACAAGCACGATATTGGGTTGATCTGAGTAGTGGAAAAAAAAAGGGGTCGTTCAGATTATTAAATTTGCTAGGTTCAGGTTTTGCTGAATTTTGAGTTTCGTCTGTCATGTGTTTTGGCTTAGAAAGAAGATAGATGGGGTTTTTGTATGGAAGAGGAGATGGTAAGACTCAGAATCGTATTTGCTTTGATACTATATTAAAACTCAGAATAATGTGGTGGAATACACACCTTCTCATTAATATGAACAGATTTATAAATAACCCTTATAAAAAGTCCTTTTTAAGAAGAATATTCTTGAAGTTGTTGTAACCATATAAGATATTATTAATAGTTCTAGTTATTGTGGTTTTGTTAATTTTCTACTTAGAGGAAATACAAAAAACCTCAACCTAGTGATTGAAACCAATTCAAAAATTCAAAAAAAATTTGGTCTTACCTTCACTATAAGCTACAACATAGCAACACTCATCTAATTTGATTAAATAAGTTTATGGTATGAAATTAAACCTAGTTCAAATATTATTTGAAATAGTTATTTTGAAGCTAATAATTGAACATCTAATTTGAATAAATAAGTTTAAACTAGTTTTGACAAAGGCTCAATGTTCAAACAAGGTTCAAACTTTTTTCAAACCCAATTTGGGACCTCCATTTTAAACCAAAGATTGAACCCTAAGTTCAAATTCAAATGTTCAAACAAGGTTCAAATTTAAAAGAAAGCTAAACATGACGCAAGAATATACTATGAGGCTTAAATCATGCTCCAACTCCAGTTCGAACGTCATATTAAATTTGTAGCATTTCTTAAACTTTAATTCAAACCTCATATGATGATTTTAAGATCAGATTTAAATCAAATGTTTAGACCTAGCGTCCGTAGCTTTCATGTGTTTTTTCTTTCTCTTTTGTGTCTTAACCTAGAAGATTTTTGGCATTGAAAGTGTTCACGAATGGATTTTAATTTAAATAAAATAATTAATTTTGTAGGGTAAGAAACTTACTGAAGATTTGTTGAAAGATTTTAACAAGATTTTATCGTGGTGAGAAGTATAACACGAGTGATCAACCAAGATTTGACTGGGCAAAGAATTTAGATATGTTGTGCTCGAATATTTAGCATATTGGTTGAAAACAAAAATAATAAATCCCAAGATGATAGATTTAAATGTTCATCCTGCAAGAAAAAAAAAGAGCTATGATTTATCTGAGCAAAGATAAAGTTTATTCTTTATGCATATTACATATTAAGAAAATCTTTTTATCTAAAACCAATTTTAATTATATTTTTTAAATAAAAATATCATAAATCTATTTTTCTTTTGAAAATTTTTTAGGGCACACATAGTTTTATTGAACAGAGAACAAAAAGTAATAACAAGATAACTTAGAATACAACTCACTTAAAAATAAAATAAACAACATAAAAAAGAAAAAAACAAGTTTACCGCAATAAAATAAAAAAAACCCAGGCCAACTCCAACAGTAACTACAACATCACAACAACCAACAACAATTGAAACTTCAATAACAACAATAACATCAACCACATCATCATATCCAAAGAGCTTCGTTCCTTCAAAAGTAAACAAGAACAAAAACTAGAGACATACACTAACAAAATCTTAG
>NW_018250618.1:0-1511 GCF_001263595.1 Phalaenopsis equestris | reverse complement strand
TTTCTAATGGTGAGGGTTCCATTTCTAATTTTCTAGGAATAGTCAACTGGAAGAGTCCTATGGCTAGACCCTAGGCTACTAATGAGGAAAAAACTAAACCTCAACCAAAAATGAGGTCAACAAAACTATATTGGGAACGGAAATGAAGCATTGGACGTTATCTTGGATCAATCATCACATGTTATGACACCCTTAATGCTCTGTACAGTTGGAAGTTCATATGTTTTGGAGAAGAAAATAAAGAAGGGAGAAAGTGAACTTCAGAACAACATGAATGCAATAGGAAATATTTTAGATATTTTTTATCACTTAGATTCAAGGATGAATGAACAATTTGATCATACGGGACAAATTGAAGCAGGTTTGGTATAGATGTTCAAGAAGAAAGAATGGATCGATGAAAATTCAAGTGATCAACTTCCATACCGGCCATTCTACAATTTGTACATGCATCATCTCTCTGTGGGAGATATTAGAGGAGGAGACAGTACTGAAGATGAAGAAGAGATGTTACAATTTCTACTGTTTAAAATTAATTGTGTTTTAAATGTATTTGAGTTGGATTTGCTTTGCTTTAAAACTCCTATCAATTTGATTGTGTATAGTTTATTTCTCAGTGTTATAGTGTTGTGGCTTGATTTCGACACTAAATTATGGTGTGATTTGCTTTATGTATGTATTAGTGGGATTGAAAATCTATGTTTGTAAAAATTTAGAATTTCATATATAAAAGTTGACTTTGTGTTGTTTGTAAAAACACTTATATATGGACTATTTAAGGATGAATATTATTTTTTAAAAAGACTAATTAGACGTTGGAGTGAATTAGAAACAACTGAAATTGCGATAAGGCAAAAAATTGAATTGTTTGGCCCTGGCGCCCCGAGACCCGAAAGTCCACAAATCCTTTAAAATTTGACAATTTGCACTGTAAAAATGCCATTTTTACCCCTTCAATTTACACCCAAAGGGCTTGAGTAAACTTGGATTTGAGGGGATTAGAAGGAAAAAGATGTTCAGATTTCATCTTCTCTCGGTAAGAGCTACACTTTGAAGTTAATATTTTTTATTTTCACCAAGAATTTCTCCTACATTGTCGAGATCCAAAATTTTAAATTTTTTGGGAAGATTTTAAGAAGATCCTTTGGTGAAGAACTCTTACTTAATAGATTTAAGTTTAGAATGCTCCACATTTCAATTTTCAAAATTATTTGAATTTATTTGGATATTATCATCTTTCTCAAAAATTGCAATGGCACCAAGGACGAGCGAAGGAAAGAGGAAATTTGAATATGATGACCAAAGATTCATCAACTTCAAAGCCAAAATTCATTAAAATATTTTACTTAATACAAATAAAATAATTCAGGATGGAACGTTCAAAAATCCGAGCGGTGAAGTTGACAGATTGATTGTTGCTTGGTAGTGGGAGAATTTTTGTTACTTTGCTATCGAGGCTGTGATTGGCATAGCCAAGGAGTTTTATACCAACTTTAGGGAGACTTCTGATG
>NW_018250617.1:0-4024 GCF_001263595.1 Phalaenopsis equestris | reverse complement strand
GAAATGTTACTAGGTTTCTCAAGTTACGTCAATGTGCTACAAATTTGTTGCTAGGAATGGGGGTGACTGGTAGCAATTGGCGGGGTCCGGTCGATGGTAATTGACGACTCTCGGCGGTGGTCTATGGAGATGGGTGGTTGTAGACGAAGATTGGTAGTGACCGATTGAAGTCAGTGAGTCAGTGGTGGTCGACAGCGGTTAACGGTGGTCGACAGCGATAAACAAAAGTCAACGACGGTTAGCGGTAGTCGATGAAGGCCAGTGCTGACCAACGTCTGTCGATGACGGTGATGATGGACTTTAGTTCCTTCTTAAAGCTTCAAGCTCTTTCTCGGATCTCAAACTCTCCTCGCACTCATGAGAGGGGTGGGGTTTTATTTATAATGTTCTGGGTGCAATTAATGCATGAATATGAACTGCTTTGATTGAATAGTCCGGAAAGCCTCTTTCGATCAGACGACGTTTGATAAATATTTGAGTGTCTTAATGATGTCGGAATTGAGCAATCTTGGGCACGCTGAATTCGTCTTGTCGGGATGCTCGATTTGACTATAGGCTTGCTAGATTTGATATTCTTTTGACTTGATATGAGCTTGATTAGACTCAGATTTGACTAATTTCGGTAACATTGGGTTCTTCTTGTCGAGCCGGTCAGTTTTACTGTAAGTTTGTTGAAATCAGAGTTCTAGATGAGTTTTGATCGGGTTTGAATATTTATTGCTCAAAAAATTACCTCGAGATCTATGTCATGTCTTGAGATTCGTGCATGATGATGGAAATTTGCTGGAGATGTATCAATTGCATAACATCTTTATTAATATTTACCAGCAAACTCGTTTGTTATTCAACAAACGAGTTTTACAGGCAAAAAGCATAAAATGGTACACAATGACTGAAAAAATATAATAGTTCCTTTCATTACAAAATATATATATATATATATATATAAAATAATTAACCCAATTTAATAATTAATATATCATTATTCAATATATTCAATACAGCACACTTTTTAATATTAATTAAGGAATCATTAAATAAAATGTAATTCACATTAATTTTATAAGGTTACATATCCCTGATTTCTTTTTCACAAGTCTTCATTTGTTCATGTTTATCCACACCTTTTTTATCTTAGTTTAGAATTTCCTGAAATCTCCTTTTGTCTTCACCCCATTTATTAATGACATAAATAATATAAAATTAATAAAAATATTATTAAAATATGTGCATTAAGTTTTTAATCTTGCTTTCAAATTATTTAAGTTTTAATTGAGAATATGCTGATTAATTTAATGCAATTCATTTTTTTTTATTCTAATGAATTAATTTAATAGCACTAATTTATATTATTTAATTATAAATAAAATTGTATGTAATGTATATTTTTTTAGTTGATTTGTGTAAATTAATTACATACTAATTTAAAATTTTGTTTAATTATTTATTTATTTAAATTTGTAAAATTATTTGTTGAAATTTTTATATGAAAATTTATAGAAACTCGTTTACTTCGCTCGAGTCAGCCCAATAAAATATGAATCTCAATGCAAACTTTGGGTTTAAGGTTTTCCAAAGTTAAATTCAGGACCACTGGAATTCTGATTTTAGCTACTTTAAGCTCAAATAAAATTTGTGAGAGATGATTTTCATCAAAAATTTGTTTAAATGAAGAGCAAAAATTGTGTCCGGAGTCCGGGCGCAAGCTGTTTTCAGACAACGTACGCGATCCGGACGCGATACACCGAAGGTTTTTTTTTTTCTCGGTGGATCGCGTCTGTTGTCCTGACACAGCTTTGCGTCCCAACTCCGGATGCAATATTTTTTCTTAAATCAAACACTTAGATTATATTTAAAAGTTTTTTGACATTAATCGAAGAATTAAACAATTCAATTTTTTATGCTTGCAATCAAAAGAATCATTTAACAGAGAAATTCAATGAGTTCAACATCAGTTTAAATGAGGAAAGAAAACTCTAGGAGTAGACCCAAAGTCTAATATAGTATATTTTAGGATTTTAAGCTATGTTCTCAAAATGAAAGCCCTAGAAAATATAAATAGATCCATGCAAGGGAATGAAATTTGGCTAAAACATAGATATATATCTAAATAAAACTAATGCCTTACCCAATGTCTCCCACAAACTATTATCACTATAGAAAAAAAACACTAAAACCGACGGTTTTGAAAACGTCAAAAAATTTGTTCTAATTACGGACTGTTTTGTGATTGTTTTTATCTTGATTATTTGCAATGATATAACTATAACATATATCATCATTTATCAACATTTTATCAACAATATTTTGTTATTTGAATGCTTTTAATTATAACCGACTGAATAACTCATTTGTTATAAACAAATTTTAATTGACCGCTATAATTCGCCGATTTTCTTCAAATCTGTCATTTTGTGAGATTTTAACCGATGTATTTTGTTATTAAATGACAGGAAGAACCATCAATAATAGTGTTAATAATTGAAATAATGAAAGCCGTTTATAAGTCATCATAACTAATTCTATATCTCGCCTGAAATCACCTCTCTTCCGGTCTTGCCCTAATCTCTCCTCCCGATCCTCGTATTCTCTACCTGAAGCCCTCGCCTCCCTCCAAAACCCTTGCACGTCCCCCTCTATGACGTCTAAATCCATCGTCCTTGTCCCCGAAAAACTCGTGATACAGTCAAATTAGGAGCTAACTGGGAATGCAACAATGTGATCGCGGCTTACAAGGACTGGAAACTCCCATTTTTCTCCTCCTACTTCTCTGCTACCCAACAAAACCAAGAAAGGTAACTTGTTATCTTCATTTTCGTTTTTTACTTTCATTTACTGTGAAGAATGCGTTTAGTGGAGGTTTATCGACTTTGAGGTTTGTAAAATATTTTCCTATTTCAGTTAGATTACATACATGACCGTGAAAATAGCTGGAAGATCGTTAACCGCTCGAAGATTGATTCGAATTTTGGCTCGAATCGAAAAAAATGAGCCAAACTACGACCAAAATTTTGGATCGAATTTTTTTAGCCAATTTTGAGCCGACCCCAGCTCTACTTGAAATCAGATTGTTAACAACATATGACTGTGAATTTAGCAAATTTAGCTCGAAAATCGTTAACCGCTCAAAAATTGATTTCTAATTTTGGCTCAGATCGATATCAGATCGAAATGAACGAGTCGAGGTACGACCAAACTTTTAGATAGAATTTTTTTTAACTAATTTTAGAATCTAAAGTCCTTCGTTTGAATAGATCTAGAACTAAATAATTGAAATGCAATTTTAGTGATAGTAGCTCCAGTGGCAGAGTTGTAACTATAGGTGGTCAAATCATTTGAAAGTTGTGAACGTTCTAGATATCTCAAGTCTCTTATTCAAAGTGATGGTAATCGAGATAGAGAAGTGATTAATCGTTAGATTTCAAGTTGGTTGGTTAAAGTGGAGGAATGCATCATGCCTATTGTGTGTAGAAAATACTGCTTACGAAAATTTTATAAGATTGTGGTGAGACTTGCAATGTTCCATGGCACAAAACTTTGGTTTTTAGATTAAGGGTTGGTCGGCTGGAGGCAGGATTTAGTTTGAATTGATTTTAATAAATCCTGCAAACCCAGAATTATCAAATCCTAAAGTATGTGCCAAATCTGGAACATGATTTAGTTTGAAAAACAATAATCGCTCGGAAATTGATTCTAAGTTTGACTCACTCATGAAACTTGCGTTGAACTAAACATGCTGAGATACAAACCAAAATTTTAGATTAGATTTATTTGTTACCAACATATCAAATTTATTTAAAACTTACATCGTCTCGACTCGAAGTCGGATCGTTTAACATCTTAGTATGTTAATTTTGTTGAAGATCATTAAACGATTGAACATTGACTCGTAATTGATTAAGATATATGCCTCTTATAGTGTATGTCGGCATGTCGCTTTAGCTACACCAGCCTGCTTGCATACATATTTGTTTCATATTTTGCCTCAGAGTGAAAAGTCAATCGCAAACTCCATACAGATCAC
>NW_018250616.1:0-6811 GCF_001263595.1 Phalaenopsis equestris | reverse complement strand
CTCAGACACTCTCCAAGAACTCCTAAGCTAATTGCTTATATTTCCCCCATTGATCTTCACTGTGGAAGTCCAATTTTGAGCTTAAACTTCCAGTTCAAACCAGAACATCTCTCCAAAGTCCTCAAATTAATTGTACACACACCATGCTTAGAGTAAGAGGAGTTGATTCCCCATCAAACCCCTTATGAAACAACATCTAGGATAGCTCTAGACCAGCACCTGAAAGCAAGCTTGATCAAATTCATACCTAAACCATTCACCAAGGCTTGAGACTTCAACCGGAGGTTTGTTGGGGCCAATCAAAGCTACCACAATCATTTGATTGAGGCCTCCCCTCTCAGACAAAGGTATTGAACTCCAAACCTAAACCAAGCTTATTTCGACCCTCCATATATAATTACTGTATAAACCGTATAGATGTGTTTGTCTTGAGTACATGAAGGTTCAGGAACAAACCCCATGCGATTTGGTTAAGTCTAGGCCAATATCTTTAGATTTTAGTGTGAATGACTAATAGGTTAAGTCACTTAGGGACGATAACGGAGAGTCGTTCGATCGCGCATGTATTCAACGGATGGAGAAGATCAAGCCGGACAGATCCATGGTTCATAAAGCGCGGTACGCGTGGAGGCTACGTGGCTGGCGGTGTCAAATGGCGGAGTGACGTGTGGAGCCTTCGGAGCAAACAAGGATGAGTTGGCGTCACATGGATAACTAGAAAAATAGGGATTTTTTAATTATTTTTAATGCCTAAATTTCAAAAATCCATATCTTTCTCTAAAAAAATCATAAAAATAAAAAAAAAATACCCACTTGCTCAGTGAAAAGAGGAGAATAATTTAGATTAAAAATAAAAAATATTTTCTCCCTCCCTGATTTTTATTTACTTAAATACTCTCTGTGGTATCTTAATTCTCCATGGCTTAAAACATTTCACCAGGCTTAAAATTTTGAGGGTTTGTTCCTCATGACAGAAGCTATGTCTTCTAATTTTTCCAAGGTTAGAGGGCATCTCTATCCTTCTAACCCTAATTTTCAAGCTAAGGTGACCATTTTGGCTTATTTAAAGTAAATAATTAAAAATATGACTTGAAAAATTATGAGAACAATTTTAGTAGGTTTCATGTGCTCAGAGAAATCTAGAAAAAATATTGTGATGCTTTGAATCTTTTTTGTGAATTTTTATACTTAGTTAATGTAAATACATTATATTAATTTGTGTAAATTTAATGCATATAACAAGTTAACAAAATCAATTCCACATTGTTCATAAAAATCATGTCTACCCAGTGTAAAAGTTTAAAAATTATTTGGCTTGATTTAAGCATTAATATGTATTTTCTAAGAAATCTTGTATTATTGTACAAAGATAATTATATTAATTTAAATAAACTTAGGAAAATTATGAAAATTGTTTTTCTGTGTTCCTTGTGATTAGGTGCATTTTATAAAAAAAAACCCATTTTTGTGAAAATATTTCATTTTTAAAATATACTTTAAATTAATAATAATTAAAATAATCAAAATTTCCAAAAATACAAAAAATAATTCAAAATGAGTGGGAATGTCCTCTGATCACTTAGAATTCATTAAGACATTTTTCCTAATTTCTCTAAGTTAAAAAAAATTTAAAAACTTTAAAATAATTTTTTTATATTTTATCACTAAAATAATTATATTAAATAAATTAAAAATAACAATAATACCAAATTTGATTCTCCAAGTTTTCTGAACTCTGAGGAGTCTAATAAAAGTATAAAAATACTTTTTGTAATTAAAACACTATTTTCTATTTAAATAAATCATGAAAATAGATCTAAAATTAAATAATAAAAATAGAAATTTCATTTAAAAAATCATGAAATTTTGCCTAAGTGTTTATATGACCTTAGGAAACCTCTAATAATTTTTCCATAAATAAAAATTTTGTTTTGTATAATTAAACAAATTAACTTTTGAAAATCATATTTTCTAAATTTAAATAATTATCTAAATTAAATCAAATTTTGAGAGGTCCACATGTTCTCCTCTAACATTATAATTACCTCATGGATATAACACTCTAAACCTTCAAAATCATTTAAGTTGTGTTTAAAGTGTTACGAGGTGAAGTGCCCCAATGGCAAAGTGGTAATTTTAAAAATTTGGTGCCTTAATAAAAAATTTAGGTTTATAAAAGGGAAAATGGGTAATTTTGATCTTAGAAAAATAAGTTTGGATGATTGAAATACAATGAGGCTAAAAGGTAGAATCCCATTAAACACCCTTGCACAACATCAACTAAAAGCATAATTCTCCTAATCTTCATGACTTGGAAGCCAATTAAAGATCAAAAGATTCTTAAGTGATGGGCTTAAGCCAAAAAGATGATAATTTACTTTCCTCATGCCCAAAGTTGAGGATGATGTGATCTATTTAATAAGGACATATGACACTTAAATCAAAACTTTGAAAACCACAGTTGCACTCATCGTGATTGTTAAAGGCTTCGTAGTGACATAGGTTCAATGTTTAAACCCAAGTTGATTGGATTTCGAAAATGATATGCATGGTGTTTAACATCTTTCAAGCACTACAAACCTGAGTTTGACTTTAGGCATAATAAATCTTAAATAACTCAAACTTGCCTTAAGGGTACACACCCACATAACTCTTAAGTGAAACATCAATTGACTAATTGAGTATCCTATCCTCAAGATAAATAAATTGTCAAGTTTCACTAACTAACGGGGTAATCACACTCAACCTCAGATGATTATTGGAACATTATGATAAGATCAAAATGAACTCGGGATATTTCAAGAGATATTCAAAGTGATCTAGGGTCACAACTTGAACATTTTGAAATCTATTGGATATTCTGAAGGACGAATTGGACTTTCCATATTTTGTTCTAAAATTATCCACTAGGATCTTCCGTGATTCAACTAAATCATAACTTTGGGTTTGGTAGCTAAACCTTCATCTACTCTTGCAATTTAAACATTTCTGCTATATTATCTACATATCTTGAAAGTGCTGACCTTTCAGATGGTGGAACGAGAAAACTTGCTAGGTACGCTTTTACAGTTTTTAGTACCGTTTTTCTCTTTTACATTCAACACTATACTTTCATGCTTATAAAACGGTGGCCGACATCTTCTAACAGGCAACTCCATAACCCAAAAATAGTGTTAACAGCTCCTGGCGACTTCGTTGGGGACTAGCTTTTCTTTCCATTTAAATCAAGAAATATGATCTTCATACATCGGTAATGTGTTCATGTCCCTCATGAACAGTATTACGCTTCTTTCATTGGCATGCTTTTCTCATTTCTATCTTGGGAAAGTACGATAAACTCTTTGGACTTCGGGACCGTCTGTTCGACTACCTTTGAACAGAGGGCTTCAGGAGGCCATTAGGAACTTTTTAATCTTCATGTGGATTTGGACCCCTAATAGGTGTGTTGGTGGACTATGTTCCACCTGGCTGTTTTTAAGTTGGTCCCGTACTGGGTCCTGAACTTCACCTTTTTCCCTTTCAGTTTTGATATGTTGTCTTGAAAATCATATCGAATTGTGTCGTATTGTGCGTGCTCTTTACTTCTCCTTATATTAATTAAATCTTTCTACTTTCAAACTATTTTTACTAAAATTTTAAAATCTCAAAAAATTAAATAAGGACTTACCAAGTCTACAGATCGACCTTTGTTCATTTTTTGTGCTCACACTAAGATTACAAGGTATTGGCCAAATAGCTAACCCCATAGCTTTCTTTTTGAAGCTACTACAATGGCGTGCCCAATGCTTACTTTTCCCTGCAACCTGCCGACTAGCTGCAATGCTCGCAATGTCGCTCCCACCATCAAGTTTAGAGAAGGATTTAAAGATCTCGAGGTCTTTCTCAAGTAAGCCTCGTTTGTCATAATGAGAGTCGCCGCTCTAGAGGTTCAAGAACTGTCTGTCGAGTTTAACCTGAATTGCTCTCAGGACTTTCCTTCTTACAAGAAGGTCAAGAAAACTGCCACCACAACACCTACCAAGCCTATTGTTCCCGCTGCTGCTAAGGGAAAAGAAGTTATGATCTTTGAAGACCTGATTAAATGATTGGTCATCCCACCATCGGTATTTGAAATCGAATCAAGTTTGAAGACTACACTTTTAACTTGAGCCCAAAGGAGAAATAGTAACAAGAAGGTTTGGAGGGCTACTAAAGCCCAGATTTGTGAGGAAGTACCTGTTGATGAAACTCTTCATCAGGATGAATCATCATTGTCGGAGACCTATCCACTTCTACGAGGGAGTAGGTTCCATCTCCTAATGGACACTAACGGGTACGAGAGTATCCAGAAGATCATTGTTACCTTGCCATCAGTTCATGGGAATGGTGGGGAGAGGAAGAAGCCTGCTCCTATCACCCGAGTCAGTTCAGTATTTCAGAGACTAGCTGCTGAAGAAGGTTGTTCAGTTCGTGAGTTACTCAAACGAGTGGGACTTGCAGTATCCACTCGCATGAAGAAATAAATTCTAAGGGACTTCAGAACTGTCAGATGATCTAAAAAATCAACTGAAGCTTTGCCTGCTCGCATTCCCGTTTGGTTCCGTTTGGGAAGCAAAGTCGACACCGCCATAGTTATTACCGATTCCACTGTTACTAGACCAACTAGCCGTCGACCAGTCAAGTCACATTTGGGTCCAAGAATTCTACCCATAACCCAGCTCAAGGATATTCTTAAAGTTCCAAAGGAAAAGATAAAGTAGTTACCCAGTACTGTATCTGCTCTGCGACATGGATAACATACCTTTCCTTGACATACCGATGTTCTTACCAAGACACTCCTTCTCAAGACATCACTGTAAAATAAAATGGTATGGATCCCCAAGGTTGTTGTACCGATACAGTCCAATAAGCCCACAAGGCAAGATCATGGAATGAAGTCAGAGTCTGATGTATCTGATTCTGATGTAGCTGATATTGTCGCAGCTATTGCTAGCGAGATGAATGAACAAGTGGAGGAGGTCCAGCAAGGTCCTCCAGACCTTAAGACAATACATGAATCAATAATCAAAGAAAAGGTCAAAAAGCTCATAATCGAGATTTTGAGTTGGCCCAAGAATAAGGAGTTTCCATTGATGATGATGAAGCGATGAAGATTTTGACTTTAATGAGTACCTCGAGGAAGATTTCATGGATATCCATGCCATTGAAACCAAAGCCGCTGCATTTGTGCTGAAGAGAACACCGTAGATGAGCTGCGTAGGGCTATCTTCTTAAGGGATGAACAAGTCAGCCAACTAGAGAAAAGGATGGAAGAGATGGCCGCAGCCATGATCGTCTTGGCCATAGTTGAAAGAAAATCTCAACCCCCAAAATCTCACCCCCCATAGTTAGCCTCTCCAGAAGTCAATCAACCAGAGATTATACATATTATGGATTAAAGGAGGAAAGTTTCCTCAGCAAATAGAGAGGAGCAACCAAGAAAGATTCTCCATCAAGCGCCTTGCCAGAAAAGGAATTTAAGCAGATGGTCAAAAAAGTTTGGGAGGCTTTAACCCAATCTAAGGGTGGTGCATTGGTTTTAAAGGGTAGACCTTACCCGGAGGAGTTCGATGTCGTACCCTACACTAAGGGTTTTGTGTCGTTGAACTTTAAGATATTTGACGGGACTGGAAATCCCATGCAATATATAGCACATTTCCGATCTAATTGTGGTAATATTAGAGGTAATGAAGCTTTGCTTTCCATCAGTTCGTTAGCAGCCTGTCAGGAATTGCTTTTGACTGGTATGTCAAATTACCCAACATATCAGTTAAGACATTCACTGAGCTAAAACAATTATTCATGAAAAGATTTGCCAGAGCGCAACATCACGTTTATATTAGATATCTCATAATGGAAAAGAAGAAAACCAATGAGACTTTAGTGGACTATATTTTGAGGTGGAGAAACCTTAGCAAGAAATGCAAACCTCAGCTACAGGAACATCACGTGATTGTGATCTAACTCAAGAGTATTCATTGTCTAGAAACTTTCTTGCTTAAGGGACTCACCATCAAATCCCTCAAGAAGTTACTCAGCAAGGCCAATAGTTTTCATGAAGAAATCAAACATGTGGTTTCTCATGAGAAATCTAAGGCAACCAGAATATTTGAAAAGAAGTCAAGAACAGTGGCAAATGTGATAAAGGAAAGCAACCAATGAAGATACATGCAGAAAATCATCTTCAATCATCGTCAAAACATGCTAAAAACATACACAACAATACAATCAGTCCAACCAATGACCGCCTCAGGGAGAGTCACACCAAGCAGAGAATAAGAAAATATCTTTGGTAGAATGATAGAAAGTGATGTAATCCTTCAAAGACGAAGTTGTACCCAAGATGTTCAGAAGCCTGATGAGGAAGCTTACCAAATCCAAAGAAACCCGAAGAGGTCAATAAGAAGGATCAACCAAATTATTGCCCGTATCATAGATTGTTTGGACGCACTATAGAAGAATGTTTTGTCTTCAAGGATTGGCTCAAGAAAAATCTTAAAGAAGGAAATATAGTGATCCCGAAATAATATTTTAAAGAACCTGATAATGGTTCCATAAATATGTTTTTGGCTGAGCCGATCTCTCGGATTGACCCATATACTAGAAAAGATGGATGGAGTATAGTTTGGAGAAAATTGTCCAAGAAAATACTTAATTAGATTCAGTATACATCAAACAAACCCGAGATGAGGATCTTGTCAAATGATTTGTCATCGTCAAAGAAGAAGAAGAAAAATACCACCACAAAGACTGATAGTACGGAGGGTAGGATAGGGGCTGCCTCTACTAGATT
>NW_018250615.1:0-11788 GCF_001263595.1 Phalaenopsis equestris | reverse complement strand
TCTTTTATAGTTCAAATGAAAGAGCACTACACTTCGTGCCATGTATCTATCCTGAAAGATAAACATCACAAGACTCGAGGGTGAGACTCGATCAAGTAAACTAAGAAATTCATGATGTTCGTTGGGTCTGCAAAATCATTTTTATTTGCAGACAAGTTACCCTATTTAATACAAATAATTAAATAGGGTTTATATTAAGTTGGGTTCGGGAATGCCTTCTATAAGGGCAAGACTCTATAGTTAATTACATCCTAGATAACCGAAGTCACCAAAGAAAACTCTTGATAAAAATCAAGGAATATTATCTTCAGAGAGGTCAAAAGGATAAGACTTTTCAACGAGATTGGAAAAAGAGGTGTGAAAGGGTAAAGACTCAAATTTGGAACATTTATTGTGGAATCCAAAGGAGGAAGAACTAGAGGATGTCACAGACCCATAGGAGGACCTCGGTGAATCCCCAAGCTACCCTATGGTTTGGCTTCAGTTTTGGAGAGAAATATTTAAATGTTTTATCCTATCAATTTTAGTAATTAGGGCTTACACTCACATGAAATGATCACACAAATAGCCTGAAAGATGTGAGGATTTAGGTCATGAAAAATGATAATATTGGAATCCTAAGACGAGTTAAGGCTTAAATTGTATCACAAAGCTATAAAGAAGCCTTGAGAAAAGGTTGAGGATTTATGTTGCACAAGAAAACTACCTCGAAGTCTTATGTCTTGGTTATTTAATTTTAATGAAAGAGTGGTTTAGCTGAAGTTGACATGTTCTGCTGTTGAATATGGCCGTGTTGCCCACAATGCTAGCTCCAAGCTCATTGTCGCAACAAGTTTAGGTTTTCTAATGTGACAAGTTATGATGTCAAATCAGATGTCCCTAAGGTTTATGGTTATTTAAATATTATGGGGCATATTAAAGTTAAATAGAGCGACACTGGTTAGGATCCTACAGTTTCCTCATTCCAGTATTACTTTTTTCTTTCAGATTCGCTTAGCCCAAATGAATTTACTAAAGTCAACTTAATTAGTTCCATACTGTCATTTAGACTACTAAGAAATGTATGACATCCATTTGGTCTGTGAAAAATATATTATATATAAATCGACAAGTTCCCCTATTTAGTACAAAGAATTAAAAAGTTAGGGTTTATATTAAGTTGGGTTCGGGAATGCCTTCTATAAGGGCAAGACTCTATAGTTAATTACATCCTAGATAACCGAAGTCACCAAAGAAAACTCTTGATAAAAATCAAGGAATATTATCTTCAGAGAGGTCAAAAGGATAAGACTTTTCAACGAGATTGGAAAAAGAGGTGTGAAAGGGTAAAGACTCAAATTTGGAACATTTATTGTGGAATCCAAAGGAGGAAGAACTAGAGGATGTCATAGACCCATAGGAGGACCTCGGTGAATCCCGACTTCCCAAGCTATCCTAATGTTTAGCTTCAGTTTTGGAGAGAAATATTTAAATGTTTTATCCTATCAATTTTAGAATTTTATTAATTAGGGCTTACACTCACGTGAAATGATCACACAAATAGCCTGAAACATGTGAGAATTTAGGTCATGAAAAATGATAATATTGGAATCCTAAGACGAGTTAAGGCTTAAATTGTATCACAAAGCTATAAAGAAGCCTTGAGAAAAGGTTGAGGATTTATGTTGCATAAGAAAACTACCTTGAAGTCTTATGTCTTGGTTATTTAATTTTAAAGAAAGAGTGGTTTAGCTAATGTTGACATGTTCTGCTGTTGAAGATGGTCGTGTTGCCCACAATGCTAGCTCCAAGCTCCTCGTCGCAACAAGTTTAGATTTTCTAATGTGACAAGTTATGGTGTCAAATCAGATGTCCCTAAGGGTTATGATTATTTGAATATTATGGGGCATATTAAAGTTAAATAGAGCGACACTGGTTAGGATCCTACTGTTCCCTCGTTCCAGTATTACTTTTTTCTTTCAGATTCACTTAGCCCAAATGAATTTACTAAAGTCAACTTATTTAGTTCTAAGGTTACCTCCTCCGAGGGATTCCCGATCATCCGATAGAGACATTTTAATTTAGTTGCAATTTTTGTTTTGTTGTGATGTTTGTGATTAAATTTTGAGTTGTCTTATATTTTAAATGTTGTGGCAATAAATTTTATCTTGATTGGTTTTTAGTTTTGGTTTTGGTTTTATGACTATCCTAGCAGTTTTGGTTTTCATCTAGGGTGACATCATTGTTTAACATGTAAGCTCGAGGCAGGAAGTACAAAAAGGTAAATGCAATAATAAAAAACTTACTTGTCGATTCTTCCCGTTCCTCTACCTGAAAGGTTAGTACTTGCAAGGCATGTGTATAATTTTGTAGTGAATTTAAATTACAGGAGTAGATGATGGTTTAGCTACCAAACCCCAAGTTATGACTTTATTGAATCTCAGAAGATCCTAGTGGATGTTTGTAGAACAAAAATATGACAACTCCAATTTGCCCTTCAGAATGTCCAATAGATTTCAAAATGCTGGAGGCATGACCCTAGATCATTTTGAAGATCACTTGAAATATTCTGAGTTCATTTTAGACTTATCATATTGTTCCACTAATCATTTGAGGTTGAAGTGTGACTAACCCGTTACTCAGTGAAACTTGATAATTTAATTATCCTGAGGATAGGATACTCAGTTAATCAATTGATGTTTTGTTTAAAGGTTATGTGAGTGGGTGCCCCTAATGCAAGTTTAAGTCATTTAAGATTGTGGTGTCCACAATTAAGGTTAGGCTTGTAGTGTTTAAAGATGTTAATCACCAATCATGTTATCTTCTAAATCCAATCAATTGAGTGTAGACATCGAGCCTATGCACTACTAAGCCTTTAATAATCATGATAGGTGGAATGGTGATTATCAAAATTTTGATTTAAGTGATATGTATTCTTATTGAAAGATCACATCATCATCAATCTTAGGATCAAGATAAGTAAATTATCATCTTTTCTATCTTAAGTCCATCACTTAAGAATCATTTGATCTTAATTGACTTCAAAGTCATGAAGTTAGGAGAATTATGATCTTATTGATGTTGTGTAAGGTGGTGAGTGAGTTTCTACCTTTTTAGTCCCATTGTATTTCAATCATCCAAACATGTTCATTAAGATCAAAGTTTTCCCATTTTTTTCTTGGTTAATCCTAGATTTTGATTAAGGACTAACATAAAAAATGACTCTTTTGCCCTTGGGGTACATAACCTAATAACTCATTAAATACAACTCAAATGACTTGAGCATTCAGAGTGGTATATCCATGAGTTAATTGAAACATCGGATGAGGATAATGTGGTTTTTTTAATTTAAATTCAATAACTATTTAAATTCAGGAAATAGGGTTTTCAAAGTTGATTTAATTAACTATCCAAAACAAAATTTTTATTTATGAGAAAATTATTAGAGATTCCCTTAGGTCTGAGAAGCATTTAGGCAAAATTTCATGAGTTTTTGAATTAAGTTATTATTATTATTATTTAATTTTTGATCAATTTCAATGATTTAATTTAATAGACAATGGTGTTTTAATTATCAAAATTATTTTATATTTTTATTAGACTTCTCTGAGTTCATAAAACTCATAAAATCAATTTTTGTATTTTTATGAATCATAATTTCATTATTATAATTATTTTAATGAGAAAATAAGGAAAATTCATTTTTAAGCTTTTAAATTTTATTTTTAATTTAGAAAAATTAGGAAAAATATCCAAATGAATTATTAGTGATCAGGGAAAATTTGTACACATTTTGAACCATTTTTTTATTTTTGGAAAAATTTGATTATTTTTAATTCAAAATACACTTTAAAAATGACATATGTTAAAAAAAATAGATTTTATTTTTATTAAATGCCCCTGATCACAAGGAACTACAAAATAAATTTTCATGATTTTTCTAAGCTTATTTAATTTATTATAACTAATTTTTGTACAAGAATACAAAGTTTCTTTAAAAATTAATTTTAATGCTTATACTAAGCCAAAGAACCAAATAATTTTTAAATTTTTACAGTAAGTAAATATGATTTTTATGCACAATGTGAAATTGATTTTGTCAATTTTTGATAAGTATATAATTTACATAAATTAACACAAGGTGTATACATTTGATTAAATATAGAAAAGTATAAAATAATTCAAAAGATCATAATATTTTTTCTAGACTTCTCTAACCAGAAAAAACCTACTAAAATTATCCTCATCATTTTTCAAGTGATCTCCCATAAATTTCAAAGTGTTGTCTTAATTCATATGATTAAATTAGCCAAAATGGCCACCTTAGCTTGAAAGTTAACATTAGAAGCATAGAGATGTCCTCTAACCTTGGAAAAATCAGAGCACATAGTCTCTGTCATGAGGAACAAACCCTGAAAATTTCAAGCCATAGTGAGCAATGTTTGATTATAATGAAATAAAATACACTAGAGGTATTTAATTCATTAAAAATAAGGGAAGAAAAAATAATTTTTATTTTTAATCCACATTATTCTCCTCTGTTCACTGAGCAAGAGGGTGTTTTTCTTTTATTTTTATGATTTTTCGAGAGAAAGATTTAGATTTTTGAAGTTCAAGTATTAAAATAAATTCGTTTATTTTTATTAAATGCCCCTTATCACAAGGAACTACAAAATAATTTTTCATGATTTTTCTAAGCTTATTTAATTTATTATAATTAATTTTGTACAAGAATACAAAGTTTCTTTAGAAATTAATTTTAGTGCTTATACTAAGCCAAATAATTTTTAAATTTTTACAGTAAGTAAATATGATTTTTATGCACAATGTGAAATTGATTTTGTCAATTTTTGATAAGTATATAATTTACATAAATTAACACAAGGTGTATACATTTGATTAAATATAGAAAAGTATAAAATAATTCAAAAGATCATAATATTTTTTCTAGACTTCTCTAACCACAAAAAACCTACTAAAATTATCCTCATAATTTTTCAAGTGATCATTTAATTTTTATAATTAAATTAGCCAAAATGGCCACCTTAGCTTGAAAGTTAACATTAGAAGCATAGAGATGTCCTCTAACCTTGGAAAAATCAGAGCACATAGTCTCTGTCATGAGGAACAAACCCTGAAAATTTCAAGCCATAGTGAGCAATGTTTGATTATAATGAAATAAAATACACTAGAGGTATTTAATTCATTAAAAATAAGGGAAGAAAAAATAATTTTTATTTTTAATCCACATTATTCTCCTCTGTTCACTGAGCAAGAGGGTGTTTTTCTTTTATTTTTATGATTTTTCGAGAGAAAGATTTAGATTTTTGAAGTTCAAGTATTAAAATAAATTCGAAAAATCCATATTTTTCTACTTATCCACACGACGCCAACTCATCCTACGACAGCTCTGAACTCACACGCGGCAGGCTCTCATTCATTGTGCTTTCCACCTAGGCATGCCACGCGGCCTACATTTTACGCACCAAGAGTCTGTCCGGCTCGATCTCTTCTGTCCATTGGATACACGCGCGATAAGGTAGCTCCCCGTTATCGTCCTTAAGTGACTTAACCCGTAAGCCGTTCAGGCTAAAACCTTAAGATTTCTGCCTAAACTCAACCAAATCACATGGGGTTTGTTTCTAAACCTTCATCTATTCAAGGTAGACACATCCATACGGTTAATCAAGCATGAAATCAAGCCATTACAAATAGAGAATCAAAAGAAGCTCGAGCTAGGGTTAGAGCTCAATACCTTTGTCTAAGAGGAGAGGACTCAATCAGATGATTGTGGTAGCTTTGATTGGATCCAACAAACCTCTAGATGAAGGCTGATCTTCATCAAACTCGATTTCAGGTGTTGGTCTAGAGCTAGGTTAGAGGCTATTTGAGAGAAAGCCTTTGTGGGGGATCAAATCCTTTCACTGTGAAGATGGTGTATGCACAATTAATTGGAGCTTGGGTTTTGTGGAGCTATGGAGGAATGTGTCCTAGTTTTGTCCTGATTTTGAGCTTAAAATTAAACTCTCATAGAGGGAGCTAGAGGGGGCAGATGGTTTGCTTGAGCATAGGGATGCTTGTAGAGTATGTGGTGAGATTTTGACAGAGTTTCACCAAGGACTTGGAACTCCTCTCTTTTGTGCATGGAGGGGGCTGATTAAAGGGAGGATCTTCGGCTAGCCACTATGGCCAATTGATGGGAGCAAAGAGCTGCTTAGGTGGAGGGCTGAGGTTCTCTGAAGAGTAGTTAGGATGAGCTGACCTCTAGGGTTGAAATTGGGTTTGATTTGGGGGTGGTGGCTCATAGTTTTGGCATTTTCCAACGAGTAGGCTGGCTGGCCAGAGTAGGAGAGGTGGTCAGGTGAGCTAGTGGGAGGTTTAATTATGCTTTACCTCTAATGGTTAGTGATGATTGTGAGGATATTTTGGTTTAGACCAAAAAATGGGATAATATCCCTTAAATTAGGGGACCCTTGGTCCCTATCTCACCAAGCTAGTTTAAGGTGGTTTAGCCTAATTAATAGAGTGTGTTTAGTGGCCGTGTGTGCTTGGTGGCTGTGGTAACATCAATTTGGTGACTTTGGCATGGCTAAGACAATTTTAGTGAAGGGGTTCAATTTGGGTCAAAATGGCTAGAAGTTGGATTTGGGTTAGGCTAGCCATGAAATTGAACTCAATTTATTGGTCAATATTGTGTAGATGATTTTCACAAGAGATTTGGAAAAGATTTGTAGTGATTTTAAATTGATTTGGAGGTTCAATTTGATGGGTTTTGGTGAGTTAGTCAATTTGGGGGTGTTGGATTGGACTTGGGTTTAGGTTGGGCTATGTTTGGGATAAGTCAAAATCAATGGATGAAAATGGGCTAGATGAATTCCATAAAGAGTTTTCAACTTAAATTGGGTGTCAATTTTGGTGTTAGGGCATTTAATTTGGTGGACTTTGGAGACAGCCAATTTGGGGCTAATTGGGAATTTCGGAAGTGGGTTGAAATTGAGTAAGATTGAGGCTTGACCAAGGCCAATTGAAACTCCAAGTTGATGTGTAGGATTGTTAGAAAAAATTAGGATTCAAATTGGGGCAATTGAGTGGATCATATGGTTCAATTAGGTGAGATTAAGTCATAGGGTCAAAACTGGGATTTTAATTTAGATCAAAATTGAGCTCAAAGCTTGGTCAATTAGGCTTGTATTTTGTTTTACTTTATCATATGAAATATGAATTTGAGTTTAGAATTGAAATTGGGGAGGATTGGGGCCAAATGGATGGATTTGTGAGGTGAATTTGGAGAAATTGGGCGTTTAAGGGCAATTTGGGCCTTTTGGTCAAAGTTGGTCAAATTTATCAAATTGGGTTCAATTAAAGGGTCCAAATTATTTTTGGGGTCTTTTGAAATAATTTTGAGGGTTTTGGGAAAGTTTAGGGCATCAAGGGTAATTTTACATTTATAATTTTGGCAAATTTGAGGGTATTTTAGTAATTTTGGAATTTTTGGGATGTTTTGGGCAATTTGGGTAGTTTCAAATGGTTTGAGATATTTTTTGAAGAATTTTGGGTGTTTTGGATGAATTTGGGAATTTTGGTGAAATTTAAGGTTTCAAGGGCATTTAGGTAATTTTGGTTAATTTGAGGGTAAAAGACTAAGTTGGATATTTTGGTAGAATTGGGGTGCCAACAACCTTATATGAGCTATGGACCAATGAAATCCCCATTTGGGTCCTCTATGTATTGGTCTTAGCTAAACCCTAGCCTAGGGCCTGTGGGTCTAGGGGACCATGTACATGAGTTTCCTAAAAGATCAAGGGATCAAATTCAACAAATCTAGGTTTTAGGGTTGTGAGTGAAAGTGGGTGCAAGTGAGTGAACTAGTTGCAGACCAACACCCAGGTTCAACCTTAAGGCCAACCAGTCCTGTGGGGATTCCCCTTGAGCTTTCTCTATAGTGGCCCCACCCACTAAGTGCTAGAAATTAGGACCAGTATATGGAACTTCAAGTTGAGCAAAAAAGTGTTTAGAGTTTCTAATAGTGAGGGTTTTTTTCTAGTTTTCTAGGAATAGTCAACAGAAAAGTCCTATGGAAGAGGGAAAAATAAACCTCAACCAAAAGTGAGGTTAGCACTGGTCAGGGTCTAGTCTCCTCTGAGCCGAGGGAGGTCAGGGGGTGCATAATTATGATTAACTCTCAAGGGTAAGCAATGATGGAGAAGATATTTCAAGTTTAGGCCAAAAATGGGCAAAATCATTTAAATTAATGGACCATTGGTCCATATCTCTTCTAGGGTGGGCGAGGTGAGTCTAGCTTGGCCACTAGGCTTCATTTGGTGGTTGTGGTGTCATTAATTTAGTCACTTGGGCATGGCTCAACCAATTTTTGTGCATGGGTTAAATTTGGGTTGACTTGTGTTGAAGTTGGGTTTGGGTTAGGCTACCCCTGACATTGAGCTTACCCATGACATTGAGCTCAATTGATTGATAAATTTTGTGTGGATGATTTTCATAAAGAGCTTATAAAATATTTGGAGTGATTTTGAATTGATTTGGAGGTTCAATGTGAAGGAATTTGGACAATTGATCAATTTAGGGGTGTTAGGTTAGGCTTGGGTTTAGGTTGGGCTAGAGTTGGGATAAGTCCAAATTGAGAGTTCAAAATGGTCTAGGGGAATGTCATGAGTTCTCAACATTAATTAGGTGCCAATTTTGGGGTTTGGTCATTCAATTTGGGGACAATTGGAGACATGGAAAAATTGGGGTTTTTGGTCTAAGTTAGTTTTGAGTAAAACTGGGGATTGACAAATGCCAATTGAGGGTTCAATTTGATGTGTGGAGATGTTTGAAAGATTTTATGATGCATAATTGGGGCAATTGGAAAGATTAGGGGGTTCAATTAAGTGGGATCTTAGTTTTGGGCCAAACTGGGCTTTTTGATTTGGGTTGAAATTGGACCCAAATGTGGTTCCATTGAGCATGGATTTAGTTTAAATTGAATTTTATAATGATGAATTTGAATTTAGAATTGAAATTGGAGAAGATTGGGATCAAATTGGTGGACATTTAGGGTGAATTTGGGGAAATTGGGCCTTTAAGGTCCTTTAAGGGCAATTTGGGGCTTTTAGTCAAAGTTGGTCAAATTGTTCAAATTGGGTTTAATGGAAGGGTCCAAACGGGTTTTGGAGACATTTGAAATGATTTTGAGGGCTTTGGGAAAGTTTGGGCAACCAAGGGAATTTTTGTAATTTTTACAAATTTTGGTGCGTTTTGGTAATTTTTGCAAATTTAGGAAGTTGTGGGTAATTTGGATGATTTCAAATGCTTTGAGATGATTTTTGAACAAATTTGAGTATTTTGGGTGGCATTAGGAATTTTGGTCTAATTTAGGGTTTGGGGGAGTTTGGTAAATTGGGCAGATTTGGGAGGCAAAAGACTAAGTTTGGTATTTTGGTGAAATTTAGGTGCCAACCACCCTATTTGAGTTATAGACCAATGGAATCCTCTACTTTGGGTCCTTCATGTACTGGTATTAGCTAGACATTAGCCTAGGGCTAGTGGGTCTAGGGGACCATCTACATCTTTCTCCCAAAGGGTTAAGTGGTTAAAGTCAACAAGTTTGGGTTTAGGGTTATGAGTGAATGTGAGTGAAAGTGAGTGCACTAGCTCCAGATCAACACATAGGGTCAACTCTAAGGCCAAGGAGTCCTATGGGAACTCCTCTTGAGCTCCCCCATATTGATCCCACCTACCAAGTGCTAGAGGTCAGGATCAATATGTGGAACTTCAAGTTGAGAGAAGAGTTTAGACTTTCTAATTGTGAGGGTCCCTTTCTAGTCCTCTAGGAATACTCAATAGGAAAGTCCTATGGCTAGACCCTAGGCTACTAAGGAGAAAAGTAGACCTCAACCAAAAGTGAGGTCAGCACTTTCCTTACTTTATAAATTCATATTAGTTTTGATGATTTTTCATAAAGTCTCATTCTTTTCTTCTTACATGAAACTCTAAGATTCTTAATACTTAAAAAATACAATTTCCCTTACTTTAAATAGAAAACATGGTCTTATTCTTTCATATCAAATATCTTTAACTTTAGAATTGACCTTTATTATTAATAACTTTTATCTAAATTTACCATAATATTTACAACCATAAATATAGTCATTTAAAGTTAAAGCCTAATATCCAAGGACATGTTAAATTAATTTTAAAAAATATAGTTAATTGAGGATAAATAAAATTTAGTTTACTTCTTCTTAAAAGAAAATTTTCTTTCCCCCAAACTTGAATTTTTAAATATTTTACACTTAATCTCATAAAATGTAGCAGGAAAAAAAGTAAAAGTTGAATCTTCAAACTACTACAATATTCTATCAAATTGATATACGTGCATAATGAGGATAAAATGGCTGTAGGAGAAAGTTAATCCAGCCTAAAAAATGCTTGTAATATTATTAAACTAAATGGAAGTATACTAAAATTTATTTTTCTTCCTACCCCTAAAGTTGATTTTAAACTTGTATAACATTCAATAAAATATAAGCAAGAAGAAAAATAGTTCATAAATTCTATCTATCACAAACATCTATAAGTATTGATCAGGATAGAACAATATGTAATAAAAAGTAAGTCTAAACTAAAAAATGTTCGATAAAATAAAAAGAAAGGTCTAATAAGTAGAACATGTATCGACATAGGAATATATATATTTATGTGTACTCCAAAATTTTATATTATTGTAGAATAAACAAAAACACACATGATAAATGAGGCTAATTCTTCCCTTAACTCATTACATCTCACTAACTTATTTCTAATTTCTAACATAATCACTACAAAGATATTAATGGGTACTTATAAATGATTTTATAGATTATAATCCCAAAGATAAGATTAAACCTGATATATTGGGTCTCAAGCACTAACCTCAGGCATCACCATATCCCTTAATTAAGCACCTCTAGCAGTTATATGAATAGTGTAAATTTATCCACATGTTACTCATCAAATAGGTTAGCTACTCCTATCAAATGAAAAAAAAAAGTTAGAGAAAAGAAGTAACAAAATTGATATGGATTTATCACTTTTAAAATTATTGGTCTCTTGTAAAACTTGTCTGAGTGAGACCAGAGTCGTAGTGGACTCGTCAATCAAACTACTACATGAGAATATATAATTCTAGCCATAATAACAAGTTAAGGAATCACCTCTCTCATGACACAAAAAAATCCAATCAAAACACTAATGTTGACCTCACTTTTGGTTGAGGTCTAGAAATTTCTTTAGTAGCCTAGGTCTAGCCATAAGACTTTCCTACTGACTAGTCTTAAAAAACTAGAAAAGGTACCCTCATCATTAGAAATTCAAAACTCTTCTCTTTACTCAACTTGAAGTTCCACATATTGGTCCTAACCTCTAGCACCTCTAGCATTTAGTAGGTAAGATCATTATGAGGGAACTCAAGGAGAGTTCCTATAGGGCTACTTAACCTTAGGATTGACCCTGGGTGTTGGTTTGGAGCTAAGGTATACAATACCCTCACAATACCCTCACAATACCCTAGCTAAGACCAATACATAAGGACCCAAAATGGGGGTTTCATTGATCCATGGTTCATTTAGAATGGATACTATCCAATTCTACTTGAAATGCTCATCTTTGGTCTTTTGCCCCAGACACCCCCAAGTTACCTAACTGCCATTGGGACCCCAATTTTGGCTAAATGACCAAATGACATCAATTGGACTTATAACCATGCCAATTGGCCAAAAGAAATGTTTTATTTGCTCCATAGCAATATTTTACATCAAATCTGACCATAAAT
>NW_018250614.1:64978-65456 GCF_001263595.1 Phalaenopsis equestris | reverse complement strand
AATAAAATTGAAAATATTTGGGATTTATTGGGATTCTTTTTAGAATTTTTGGAATTTTTGGAATTTTGAGCTATGGAGGGGTATTTTGGTAATTTGGGGGTGTTTTAGGGGTAAAAGGCCAAGATGGGTATTATTGTAGCGTTGAGGTACCAATCATCACCAACAAGCCATGGACCAATGGAAACCCCATTTTGGGTTCTCTACATAGTGGTCTTAGCCAAACCATAGCCCTAGGGCTAGTAGGTTTAGGGGACCATCTATTTGTGCATCCCAAAAGATCAAGGGATCTAGGCTACAAATTTGAGTTCAGGGTTGTAATTGATTGTGGGTGCATATGGGTGTAGTGAGTGCCTTAGATCCAGACCAACACCCAGGGTCAGCCTTAAGGTCCAGCAATCCTAAGGGTGACTCATCTTGAGTTTCCCCCACAGTGACCCCACCTACTAAGTATTTAGAGGTTGAGACCAACATGTGGCAC
>NW_018250614.1:59963-63777 GCF_001263595.1 Phalaenopsis equestris | reverse complement strand
TTTATGCTCAAGTTCAACTAGTAAGTGACAAGCTTTCCCAAATATTAGCCTATATGGGGACATTCCTATAGGAGTTCTATATGCAGTCCTATAAGCCCACAAAGCATATTCAAGTTTGGCCGTATAATCAAGTTTGACTGACCAATCCATTTCTATTGGATTTACAGATTTTTACAATATTCTTTTAATTTAATGATTGGATAATTCAGCCAAACCACTTGTGTGAGGATGATAAGCAGTAGTAATTTGACGGTTGATAAAATAGTTCTTTAATAATTTTTTTATTATTGCATTTCTGAAATGACTTCCCCCATCAGTTATGATCACTCTTGGCATTTCAATTCTATAAAATATATTTGTTCTTAAGAACTTTGCAACACTTTGAGCATCACATCGAGGCAAAGCAACAACTTCTCTCCATTTGGATACATTGTTTAATACTATCAATATATATAAATTTTCAAAAGATGGTATAAATGATCCAATGAAATCTAATCCCCAAAAATCAAATATCTCAACTTCCAACACATAATTGAGGGGCATCTTATTTCTCCTAGAAATATTGCCTATTCGTTGACATCAAACACAAGTTTTGATATAAGCATTTATATCTCAAAATATTGCAGTTCAATAAAATATATATTGTAAAACTTTGTATGATTTTTTATTAATACCAAAATATCTCCCAAATTTAGAATTATGACATTTTTTGATAATTTCAAAAGTTTCTTCTAATGGTACACATCTTCGAATGATCAGATCCTTTCCTTGTTTATATAAAAATTGGTCATCCCAAAAATAAGTCTTAGCTTCAGAAAAAAATTTCCTTGTTGGTTGGTATGTCATTCCATAGGGTTTAAGATTACTAACAATTTAGGTCACAATGTCGGCATACCATGGAACACACCACTCATTTACAGTGAACAAATTTTCATCTGGAAAATATTGATTAATTTCTTTTTCAAAATAGGGTGGTTTTTTTAATTTAAACCTCCACAAATAATCAAAAATTTGATTTTCACTTCCCTTCCGATCTACTATTTTAAAATTAAATTCTTGTAAAAGAAGAATCCATCTTATAAGTCTCGGTTTAGTATCCTTCTTTTTCATTAAGTACTTAATAGCAGAATGATTTTTATACACTATACAATGAGTTCCAATCAAGTATGATCTAAATTTATCAAAGGCATATACTATTGTTAATAACTCTTTTCCAGTTGTTGTTTAATTAATTTGAGTTTCATTAAGAGTTTTACTAACATAGTAAATTACTTTGAAAATTTTATCATATCTTTGTCCTAAAATAACTGCAATAACATAATCACTTGCATCACACATAAGTTGAAAAGGTTTTTCCCAATTTGGTGAAACTATAATTGGTGCAGTGATTAATTTTTCTTTTAATAATTTAAAAGCTTTTAGGCATTCCTCATCAAAATTAAAAATTGCATCTTTCTCCAGTAAATGGCATAAAGGCTTAGCAATCTTAGAAAAGTCCTTAATATATCGCCTGTAGAATCCAGCATGTCCTAAAAAACTCCTAATTTCCCTTACATTTGTTGGATAAGGTGAATTAGCGATTACTTGAATTTTAGCAGGATCTACTTCCATACCATTTTCTGATATATGATGACCTAATACAATTCTTCCTGCTGCCATAAATTGGCATTTTTCCCAGTTAAGGACTAAATTTGTTTCTTCACAGTGCTTAAGAACTTTAGATAATTATTCTAAACATGAGTCAAATGAAGTTTCAAACACTATAAAGTCATCCATAAAGACTTCAATCTCTTTTTCAATTAAATCACAAAAAATTATCATCATACATCTTTGAAAAGTAGCATGGGCATTACATAAACTAAAGGGCATTCTTCTAAAAGCAAAAGTACCATAAGGACTAGTAAATGTTGTTTTCTCTTGATCCTCAGGAGATATTTGAATTTGGTTATAACTGGTATATGCATCCAAAAAATAAAAGTATTTACGCCGGTATATCTATCCAACATTTGATCTAGAAAGGGTAGTGGAAAATGATCTTTCCTAGTGGCAAGATTTAATTTTCCATAATCAATGCATATTCATCACCCCGTAACTTATCTAGTAGGTATTAACTCATTATGCTCATTCACAGTTACAATTACTGCTCCTTTCTTAGGAATACAGTGAATTGGACTAACCTATACACTATCTGAAATAGGGTAGATAATTTCAGCATCTAACCACTTTAAAATTTCTTTCTTAAAAACCTCTCTCATAATAAGATTTAATCTCCTTTGTGGATCAGCCCTGGGTTTGCAGTTTTCTTCTAGATTAATTCTATACGTACAAATTGAAGGACTGATTCCTTTAATATCAGCAATTGTCCATCTAAAGGCTTTTTTAAATTTTTTCAGAATTTTCATCAGCTTTTCTACTTCTTCCTTTGTTAACTTTGAGAAAATTATAACAGGTAAAGTAGAGGAATCTCCTAAAAAGGCATATTTTAAATGTTTAGGAAGTAATTTCAACTCAAGATCTGAAGGTTTTTCAATAGATGGACAAAATGATTTATCTTTTTCTATTGTGTCCAAAATTTCAAAACTTTCTCTAACATAACTTTAATCTTCCTTAAAAAGGTTTACACATTGATCTAATTCCTCTTCTTGCTCGTGTTCCAAATCTTTTTTTTGTAATTTTCTTCATAAGTAGTCTGGACATGACATTCTCTCAGATATCTTATAACATCCATTCTATAACATTCATCATCTTTACCTTTTACAAGGTATTCCATTGATTTTGAAATGTAAAAAGTAACAGTTTGATCATTGATGCGTATTGTTAATTCCCCTTTCTGCACATCTATCAATGCTTTTCCTGCGGCTAAGAAAGTTCTCTCCAAAATGATAGGTGTCTCTTTATGTTCCTCCATATCTAGCACAATGAAATCAATAAGAAAGATAACTTGATCCCCTTTCACTAGAACATCTTCTATAACTCCTTTATGATAGGTTATTGAACGATCTACTAACTGAAGAGTTACAGTAGTAGGGGTTATTTCTCATAATCCCAATCTCTTAAATATTGATAATGACATAAGGTTAATGTTTGCACCTAAATCACATAAAGCTTTCCCATAATATCTGCCTCCCATTGCACGTAGAATTGTAAAGCTACCAGGATCTTTAATCTTTTCAGAAATTTTCTTCTAAATTATATCACTGCACTCCTCACTAAGTGCAATAGTCTCATTATCTTCAAACTTCCTTTTTCTGTTGAGAATATCCTTCATAAACTTCACATAGCTTGGCATTTGTTCTAAGGCTTCAGCAAATGGAATATTGATTGTAAGCTTCCTAAATATTTCCAAAAATTTTTAAAATTGCTTATCCAACTTTCGTTTCCGAAGTCTCTGAAGAAATGGAGGTGGTGGTTTTTCTAAATCATTTTTTGGCGGAGAAATAGGTTATTCAGAATCTTTCGGAGCGTCCTCTTTTGATTCTTCAATTTCCTCTCTCTCTACTTCAATCTCTTTTTGAACCATACCTTCCAACTCTCTTCCGCTTCTTAGTTGTACGGCTTTAACTTGCTCTTTATTCTAGTTTTTTGAATTTAATTTAGTATTACTAGGAAGTGTTCCTTGGGATCTATTACTTAATGAACTTATGATTTGCCCAAGTTGATTCTCAATATTTCTAATTGTAGCTCCTTGACTTTGTAACTGATTACTCATTTATAACACTAATTCTTCTATAGACAATTTCTTATCCTTAAACTGTGTATTACTGTTGAAACCTGGAGGATAAGTAGATCTATAATTATTATTCCCTTGGTTGTT
>NW_018250614.1:59494-59848 GCF_001263595.1 Phalaenopsis equestris | reverse complement strand
GTTATTTAATATGGGTTATTTTACTTATTATTTATGACATTCAAAGTTTTTAATGATGCTTGAGAATCTACGATTTGGCCTAATGAATTCTCTTCAATCATGGAAATTGGTTGATAAAAATTCATTCCAAATTGGCCTAACTTCCTTGAAATTGCAGCAACTTGATTTGCTAACATAGTAAATGCATGAGTTTCATGAATATTAGATACTTTCTTTCGATTCATCCTCTCAGAAGGCCATTGAAAATTTTTTATAGTCATTTCTTCAGTTAAAGCATAAGCGTCACGAAATGGTTTTGACATCAATGAACCACCAGCAGCGGCATCGATAATTGATCTAAGAGGTCCAACTAAT
>NW_018250614.1:58689-58955 GCF_001263595.1 Phalaenopsis equestris | reverse complement strand
AATTTTTTATACTTTTCAAGATTTTTAATTTTTTTGATTTTTCTGATTTTTCTAATAATTCTTTCAAATTCAGAATCGTATTTGTGCCCTACGATTCTCTTCCCCGTCAACGACGCCAAAAATTTGATCCCAACTTAATGCTTATGCACAGTATAGAAATATTTCTGATGGTATTTTTCACTTATATTTCCTTATTTTGTAACAAAACAAAAAATTTGATCCTAAAGAAAAAATAAGAATTTAACTTTTTAATATATATATATATA
>NW_018250614.1:56419-58254 GCF_001263595.1 Phalaenopsis equestris | reverse complement strand
TTTAAAGTCCTCTAACTCTACACCCATCAATGAATTTTTCCTTATTTATTTGCACTCAATCATATGAACTACATTCTCATTCATACAACCTCATGTGATTCTTTCCAATTGTTGACTGAGATAATAACAACCCAGTCCTTACATGTTCTCACAACAAATTTTAACATCTGGATTGGATAAATCAAGAAGTAAATGAAGTGCATGGATTTAAATCATCATAACTTCTTCCATCACTAAAGATCAATACTCTCCACAACTTTCATCCAAAACTTAATTACGTATCATTTTAAGAAGAATGATAAAGAAAACTTCTCAGAATCTATGGAGAAAACAAAACCACACTTTAGTTTAAGAGAATAAATCATTGTCAAACCAACAACAAGTCTTGATTAAAACCAAAAGTAATCTAAAATAAAAAAGATAAAAACTTATCTCAAGTCCTTGACCAAACTCTTGAAGTTTCTTTGAATTTCTTCTCTTTTACAATCACTCAAAACAAAATAACAAAAAGAATAAAGTAAATAAAAAGTGGTTCTTGAAAATCTCTCCGAACTAACTCTCTAGAGAAGAACTTTCAGAACTTGCCAATATTTTCAAGACTCTTTTCTAAGTCCTCTCTTCTTTCTATTATAGTTTTCCAAGAGGTACCTTGGGATCTCTTCAAAATGTGTTTTAATTCGATGTATTTTCCCAAGAGACACGTCCTTTATGATAATTTTTGTCCATGGTGGTTTCAACCACCTATTAAGCCAATGGGTGCCTCAAAAACCTCTTTGAAATTCGTGAAAACCAATTTTGCTCTCCTCCCCCCTGCCACTGGCGCTTAAGCACGGGGTCTCAGTGCTTAGGCGCGACCTTTTCTATTTAACCAGTGCTTAAGCGTCGGATCTGGCGCTTAGGCGCCAAAACTCTTTTGCACAATTTTTTACCTTTTTTGCTCCAAATTTGATCCTTTTTCACTCTTTTAAGCATTTTTTCCATTTTTACTTTTATCTGCAAGAAAGAATACATTTCATTAAAGTGCAATATCTCAAAAATAGGAATAAAAATGTGTCTAAAAATACTATATATTTTAGGTGTATCAGTGCACTTTGGTGCTCGAGATTTGGTTCCTCACTCCAGTGTTGTCGTAAGCGGTATCATCAATGACTTCTTCGGTCATGTTAGTGAGTTCATCAGACTCAAGTACGATTTGAGGATCTTTTTGGCAATTGAGATCAGGGCTAGATTGGTTAAAATCAGTTATGTTATCACCATAAATAGTTAAAACGTAGCTGAAATCACAATCATTATATTCATAAGACCCCGGAGGGGTAAAAAGATAATCATAAAAAGTCAGTGGTTTGAGGATTTTCTTCCCCGAATCCAAGACAACTAGTCTGGCAGAGGCAGCCCCTATCCTACCCCCATACTATCAGTCTCCGTGGTGTTCTTCTTTATCTTTGTCTTTGATGATGATGGATGTCCTGGTGAAATCTTCATCTCAGGCTTGGCAGGCTGAAGACTTCGAACGGAGGCTTTTTTGAAGCATTCTGGATTTGATTTAATATTTTCTTAGACGATTTGCTCCAAACTGCATTCCATCCATCATTTACAGTATATGTGGAAGATTATTTTGATGCATCCTGTATTTGATTTATGGACATCGTAAGCTTGTCCCAAGTCATACTCCATCCATCTTCTCCAATATATGGATTGATCGGAGAGATTGTCCTAGCTGAATTCATATTTATGGAACATTTTCCAGGTTCTTTTACGTATTCTTTCGTATTCTTTCGGGACCCTTCTTTAAGATTTTTTTCGAGCCAATCCTTAAAGATGAAACATTCTTCTAT
>NW_018250614.1:43905-56394 GCF_001263595.1 Phalaenopsis equestris | reverse complement strand
TGCCCAAGCACTGTGCCCAAGCAACTTGTGGTATGGGCAATAATTTGGTTGATCTTTCTTATCGACCTCTTTGGATTTCTCTGGTAATCTGAATCTGAATTCAGGCTTCTTCATCAGACTTTTGAACATTTTGGATACAGCTTCATCTTTGAAAGAATACATGATTCTCTGTTGTTCTGCTAAAGATATTCTTTTATTCTCTGTTTGGGATGATTTCCCTTAAGGCGGTCGTTGGTTAGACTGGCTACTCTGTCTCTGAGCATGCTGTGAAGATTGACGAGGACTTCTTGCATATATCTTGATTGGTTATTTTCCTTTATCGACAGTCTCTACTGTTCCTGACTTCTTTTCAAATACTCTGGTTACCTTGGATTTCTCGTGAGAATCCATATGTTTGATTTTTTCTTGAATACTGTTGGCTTTACTGAGTAGCTTCTCGAAGGATTTAATGATGAGTCCCTTGAGCATAAAATCTACTGGCCCATGAATGCTTTTGAGTAAAATCTCAATTGTGTGATGTTTCTGTAACTGAGGTTCACACTTAATGTTAAGGTTTCTCCACCTCAAGATGTAATCCACCAGAGTCTCGTTGGGCTTTTGCTTTTCCATCATGAGCTCTCATATAGAAACATGATGTTGCATTCCGACAAATCTCTTCACAAATAATTTTTTCAGCTCAGCAAATGTCTTAACTGAACCATTGGGCAAATTGACATACGAATAAAAAGCAATCTCTGATAGGCTGCTGACAAATTGTTGGAAGAGTAAAGCTTCATTACTTCTTGCGTTGCCACAACTAGCTCGAAAATGTATTATGTACTGTCTGGGATTTCCAATCCCATCAAATATCTTAAAGTTTGGGGGTACAAAATCATTAGGGATGGGTATGGCATCAAATTCTTCCAGGTAAGTTCTACCCTTTAAAACCACTGCACCACCCTTAGATTAGGTTAAGGCCTCTCGAACTTGCTCGACCAATTGCTTAAATTCCTTCTTCTGCATGACGCTTGATGGAGAATTCTTCTTTGGTTGCTCATCCCTATTTTTTTAGGCAACTTCTCTTCTTTCATCTGTAATATGTATAATTTCTAGTTGGTTGACTTCTGGAAAGGCTAACTGTGGGGGTTGAGATTGTCTTTGAATTGTGGCCATGGTTGTCAAGGCTGCGGCCATCTCTTCTATCCTTTTCTCCGGTTGGCTGACTTGGTCATCCCTTAGGAGGATAGCCTAACACAGCTCATCCACGACATTCTTTTTGATGAGAGGTTGAGCCTCGTGCATAGATGTAGCGGCTCTGGTCTCGATGACATGGACATCCATGAAATCTTCTTTGAGGTAATTATTATAGTCAAAATCTTAATCATCGTCATCGATAAAAACTCTGTGTTCCCATGCCAATTCAAAAATGTTGACCTTGAGATTTTCAACTTTTCCTTCAATTATTGATTCTTGAATTGCCTTAAGATTTGGAAGACCCTGTTGGACCTCCTCCTCTTATTCCTCCATTTCGCTGGCAATTGTTGCGATAATGTCAAATACTTTAGACTTAATTTCATTCCATGCTCTTGCCATGTGGGCTCATGTGACTGTATCAATACAACGACCTTGGGTACCCACACCTTCTTCTTTGACGGTGATGTATTGAGACAAAGTGTCTCAGCGGAAAAAATTGATATGTCGAAGAGAAATATGTTACTCATGGTGCAGACCGACTCTAGTACTGGGTAATTTCTTCATCTTTTCCTTTGAAAATTTAAGAATATCCTTGTAATGTGTGATTGGTAGAATTCTTGGACCTAGTCGTGACTTGGCTGGTCGATGACCTGCAATCCTGGTGATGGTAGAATCGGTAGTAACTATGGCGGTATCAACTCTGCTTCTTAAGCAGAACCAGACAGAAATACAAGCAGGCAAATCTTCAGTTGATTTTTGAGATCATCTAGCAGATTTGACATCCTTTAAGATTTCTTTCTTCATGCGAGGGGATACTGCATGTCCCACTCATTTAAGTAGTTCACTAACTGAACAAACTTCCTTGGTAGCTAGCCTCTTGAAAACTGAACCGACTCAGGTGATATGAGTGGACTTCTTTCTCTCCTCAGCATGTCCATGAAGTGACTGTAAAGTAGCGGAAATTTTTTGGATACTCTCGTACCCATTGGTACCAATTAAAGGATGGAATCTACTTCCTCGCAGAAGTGGATATGTTTCAAGTAATCTTGACTCATCCTGGTGAGGATCTTCCTCAACAGGTATCTCCTTAGGAGCATGGGTTTTAGTAGCCCTCCAAACCCTCCTATTATGGTTTCTCCTTTAGGTTTGAGTTAGCGGTGTAATCTTTGAACTTGATCCAATTTTAAATACTGATGGTGAGACATCCAATCCCTGAGTCGGATCTTTAATGATCATAACTTCTTTTCCCTTAGCAGCAGTGGGAATAACAGGCTTGGTGGGTGTCGTGGTGGCATTAGTCTTGATCCTCTTACAAGAAGGGAAGTCCTGAAGGCAGTTCAGGTTAAATTCAGTAGATGGCTCCTAAACTTTTGGAGCGACGACTTTCATTACGACGAACGAGACTTTCCTGAGGATGACTTGGAGATCTTCAAATATGGTTCCAAATTTGATGGTGAGAACGACATTGCCAGCATTGCGGCTCGTCGGCAGGTTGCAAGAAAAAGTTAGTGTTAGGCACGCCATTATAGTAGCTTCAAGAGAGAAAGCTCTGGGGTTAGCTACTTGGCCAAAACCTCGTAATCTTAGTGCAAGCACTAAAATTTAACAGAGGTCAATCTGTAGACCTGGTAAGTTTATTTTTATTTAGTTTATGGGGGTTTTAAAATTTTAATAAAAGTAGTTTAAAAGTAGAAAATTTTGATTAATAAAGGAAATTTTAAAAGTGTGAGCAGAACGACATAATTTGATTTAATTTTCAAAATAACAACTCCAAGTCAAAAAGGAGATGTTAAGTGTTTAGGACCCAGTGCGGGACCAACTTTACAATGCACAATGCCCAAGTGGAACTAGTCCACCAACACACCCCTATTACCTATTGGGGTCCAACCACACATGAAGATTAAAAAGTCCTTAATGGCCTCCTGAACCTCTCTGTTTAAAGATGATTAAACAGACAGTACTAGAGTCCGAAGAGTTGACCGTACTTTTCCAAGATAGAAATGGGTAAAGCATGCAAATGGAAGAAAGGTAATTTGGTTCATAATTTGGTTCATGAGGGACATGTCATGAGGGACATGATCACATTACCGATGTGTGAAGATAATATTTTTTGATTTAAAATGGAGAGAAAAGCTAGTCCCTAGCAGAGATGCCAGAAGCTGTCGACACTATTTTGGTTGAGGAGTTGCCCGTAAGAGGCAATCGAACTCCGGAATCAAAATACCGTCGCCCCCTTCGGAAGGGTATTTTAATTTATATATGTATATAAGTATTAGAAAAATATTAAATTAAACTAACCCCGTATTTTTCATAGTTTAAATGAAAGAGCACTATACATCAAACCCTGTATCTATCCTGAAGGATAAACGCAAGATTTGAGGATGAGGCTCGATCAAATAAACTGAGAAATATATGACATCCGTTTGGTCTGTGAAACTGTTTTATTTGCCGACAATTTCTCCTATTTAATATGAAAAATTAAATAGGATTTATTTTAAGCTGGGTTCGGACAAGCTTCCTATAAGGGCAAGCCCCTATAGTTAATTACATCTTAGATAATCGAAGTTACCTAAGAGAACTCACGATAAAAATCAGGGAATATTATCTTCAAAGAGTTCAAAAGGATAAGACTTTTCAACGAAATCAGACAAAGAGGTGTGAAATGAATAGCTCAAATTTGGAATATTTTATTGTAGAATCCAAAAGAGGAAGAACTAGGGGATGTCATAGAACTGGAGTAGAACCTCGGTGAACTGCCTATAGTTAATTACATCTTAGATAACCGAAATCAAGAAATAGGATCTTACGTTTCCCTCATTCCAGTATCACTATTTTCTATTGGATTCACTTATTCTAAATGAATTTATGAAACTCAACTTAATGAGTTCCCTAATTTCATTTAGACCGTGAGAAGCCTGATTAGCAACTGTAGGTTACCTCCTCTGCCGCGGAGGGATTCCGGATCATCCAATAGAGAAGTCTTAATTTAGTTGTAATTATTATTTTTGTGATGTTTGTGATTAAATTTTGAGTTATTTTATATTTTGAATATTGTGGTGGTGAATTTTATCTTGGTTGATTTTAGTTTTAATTTTGGTTTTGCGGCTACCCTAGCAGTTTTGGTTTACATGGAGGGTGACATTGTTGTTTAGCATGCAAGTTCATATTTTGGTTATACATGCAGGTGAGTAAGTATAGTAACGTACTAAAAAATGTACGGAAAAAAAAATGCAGGTAAATAAATCATAATAAAAGCG
The DNA here is from genome assembly GCF_001263595.1 of Phalaenopsis equestris. Taxonomy (NCBI): domain Eukaryota; kingdom Viridiplantae; phylum Streptophyta; class Magnoliopsida; order Asparagales; family Orchidaceae; genus Phalaenopsis; species Phalaenopsis equestris. The sequence continues at coordinate 51,964 of NW_018250614.1, read as the reverse complement.
TACCTGGATGGCTTCACTTCATTTTCATCTGAAACTCAAAATACATGTAAGAGCATTTTATGTAAAGCGGGAAAAATAAGGTTTCTAAATTATATCTTGGTGAGTCCTTAATGGTTTGATTAAGGATGATTTTATTAAGAAAAATATATCAAGTTTAGTAGACCTCCGAGGTATCCAACAAGTCAGGAGAGAAAGGCAGGTACATGCTTTCCCCTCACCGCCTGGTGAAAAGTCTCGAGCTCATTTAGAATTATTATGTTGCTTAATAATCCATCCTATAAATATTTCTAGTGTTCAATGAACAGTGATGTTTCAATTATCCCTAAGAGTAGGGTGATTATCATTTATCCTTCAATTTGAGAATTTGCAGGTGAAGACCCTTAAAGGGACAAGTTAGTGTTATTAAGACACTTGGCCAATTTTGGTTTTAACTTGGGCTTGTAGTGTTTCAAATGTGTTCAATTTTTGTTCACTTTTCTAAAATTTATTTAACCAAATTTGATTTAGCTTAAGTCACCACCAAGCCCTTAAGATCCTGATGGATGTCTTAGTTATTTTGAAAGAGATTAAATTTTAAATGACAATAATTCATCATCAAAATATTTGAATGTCACTTGAACACAAGATAGGGGTATTAAATTAGTGAGTTACTAACACCCAAAACTATACCCCTAAATCTAGGATCATTCAATTTGGTAGACTTCCAAATTTTGATAACCTAGGAAATTTCAAATTTATCCTTTAATTGGAAAAAATGAGATTGGGTTCTACCAATTAATACCTTGTGTTTCAATCATTCAAATATGTTAATTAGGATCAAAGATTTCCCATTTTCCTTTCTTGAATTAAGCTTAAATGTTAATTAAGGCTAAATTTCTAAAATTACACTTTTGCCCCTAAGGCTCTATTACTTCATAATTCATTAAATTTAATTCAAATGACTTTGGAATTTTCATCCCAGCTCACTCATGGGTCAATTAAGACATCAGAAAAGAAAACATGATTTTCCAAATTTTAATTTAATTTATATAATTATTTATATGCAAGAATAGTATTTTTCAAAGAAAATTATATAACTTGATCAAGGCAAAGCCTAACCACCTGCAATTTTTACTGGAGGTAGACTTAGACCAGAGAAACACTTGGGCCAAATTTCATGATTTTGTGAGTTCTTTTTGAATTATTAAAATTATTTTAAGTTATGGAGCATTAATTAATTAAAAAAAATTTAATGTTGAAAATTAAGTTTTATATTTCTATTAAATCTCTCTGAGGTTAAGGAACCCATAGGAACAAGATTAAGAAAAATTCATTTTTTATCCTTTAAAAATTATTTTAAACTTTAAAATTAAATATCTTCGCTTAGGAAATTAGAAAAAATATTCCAATTGTTCCTAAGTGCTTAGGAAACAATTTAGAACATTCCCATGAATTTTATTAATTTTGTGATTTTTATTAATTTTTAATTATTTAAATATTCAAAATAGGCTAAAAAAATAAAGTTTTTATTTTATTTACAATTTTATTTTTAGAAAAATTCTCTGTTCACAGAGAACTCCCAAAACCATTTCTTATGATTTTTTGAGTTATATTTTAATTATTAAAAATCATTTGTGTCAAAATGACTTTTAACTTAGAAAATCAAGTTAAGTTATCAAATGAGCTCCAAATAGTTTGAAAATTCTATGGAGAGTTCTCTAAACTTTAAATAACAGTGTAGAATCAAAATCAAGTCATTTAAATGATTATTTTTCTTAAATTAATTTTCTTTGTATTTTAGGGTTTTGTGCAAATTAGGTGTCTTTTTAATGACTTAACTCATGAAAAATTTTCCAAAGGATTCTTTGGTCACAATAAACCTTCCAATTTTTTTTGGATTTTTCTAAGCAATAGGCAAATTATTATGATTAAGTTATGCAAATAATATACACAAACTTGAAAATATGGATATTTTTCTAAAGGTCTTCTCTCACTTTGGAAAAATCAAAGAATTTTCCCCATGACAGAGGCAACAACATGCCAAAATATCAAGCCATGGTGAAATGTCGACATGCATTGAGAGGCAAATACTCCAATAAGTATTTAATTAATTAAAAAAAATATTCATCAAATAAACTTTAAACCATTTCCGCATTGTTCTCATCTGTTCACTGAGCACTAGAATATTTTTTATTTTATTTTTGTGATTTTTTTACACCAAGATATGAATTTTTGAAGTTAAAGATCATTTTCTGAATAACTTAAATCCCTATTTTTCTACTTAAACATGCGGCGCCCCGTCATCCTCGGCATCTCCGAGGCTCCACGTGACGTCTTATGATTCGGCACCTCCATCTGAGTCAGCTCGCGCTTTATGGACCACGCTCGCATCCGCGCAATCAAAGCCCTCCATTTGATACAAGCTTGATCCAATGGTTGTGGATCATCATCCCTTAATAGGCTAACCCGAGAATTGTTCACATTAAAACCTTAAGATCTCCCCTTAGACTCAACCAAATCTCCTCGGGTTTGATTTTATGGACTCGTCTAAGTGTGACGAACACAGCCATATGGTAAACATGCCATAATTAAATGGAGAATGAAAATAGGCTCGGGAAGAAGGGGAGTTCAATACTTTTGCTCTGAGAAGGGAAGCTTTAATCAGAGGGGCTCAGCACGTTCGTGGAGGTCCAAGGATGTTAGGGATTGAGCCTCTGGTCATGGTGAAAGGTCTAGACCAAAATTTGATTAAAGTTGAATTTAAGTGTTGATCAAAGTCTAGTGTAGAGGCTCTCTGTGAGGGGGGTTTGATGGGTTTTGTCTTCTTTCACCATGGTGAAGGTGTGGGTGAGTGTAATTTGATTTTTGTGCACTATGGAGCTGTGGAGAGCTCTGTCCTATCTCCTACAAGAATTTGAGCTCAAAAATTGAACTCCGACAAGGGAAATTAGGGCAAGAAAGTGGTTGGGTTTCACTAAGGAGGTCTCAAAGAGGCTATGGGAGCAATTTAGAGGGGTCCTTGAGAAAATTTTATCACCTCTCTCTTGGCCGTGAAGGGGCCATTTTATATCCATGGCCAGAGAGGAGAGGTTCTCAAAGAGGCTATGGGAGCAATTTAGAGGGGTCCTTGAGAAAGGAGGTCTCAAAGAGGCTATGGGAGCAATTTAGAATGGACCCCTCTAATTTTATCACCTCGCTCTTGGCCGTGAAGTAAGGTTTGATTTTGGTGAGCTAGCCCCTAGGGTTAAGATTGGGTTTCATTCAAGGGTGGTGGCTCTTAGTTTGGCCATTTTTTGGCCACCAAGGTGGTTGGCCGGCTAGGGAGTGGTCAGCTCTTGGCTCAGGAAGGCCAGGGGGTGGCTAATGATGATTAACTCCCTATGACAATCAATGATGGAGGAGATTTTATGATTAAGGCCTAAAAATGGAATGAATCCCTTAATTTGGGGATCCATTGGTCCATTGCATGTCATGGCTAAACCAAAATGGTTTAACCTGGTATTTAGGAGGAGCTTAGTGGTTGTGGAGTCATAAATTTGGTGACTTTAGGGTGGTTAGGCCAATTTTAGTGCATGGGTTCATGTGGGTCAAAATGGTTAGATGTTGGGTTTAGGTTAGGCTAACCATATAAATTAGCTCAAATGATTGATCAAGATTGTGTAGATGATTGTAATGAAGATTTTTGGTGAAGGATTGAAATGATTTTGAGTTCAATTGGGAGTTCAATTTGAAGGATTTTAGAATTTTGATCACTTTGGGCATGTTGGGCTAGACTTAGGTCTAGATTGGGCTAGGCTTGGGCTAAGTCCAAATTTATTATTGAAAATGGTCAATAGGAATGTCATTAAAGCTTTTTAGCATAAATTGGGTGCCAATTTTGGGGTAAGGTAATCAATTTGGAGGAATTTTTAGGTATGACCAATTTGGGGCAAAATTGGAGGGTTTTTTGACTTAGGTCAAAATTAAATGAAATTGAGGCTTCAACAAGGCCAATTGAAGGTCAAGTTTGATGTGTAGGATTGTTATGATAAGTTTTCAACATAAATTGTACCAAATTGACTAGGCTATGGGGTTCAATTTGGTGAGATTAAGTCATGTAGCCAAAATTAAGGGTTTGACCTAGATGAAAATTAGGCTCAAAGCATGTGCAAATTGAGCTTGGATTTGGTTTAAACTGGTCACATGGAAGGTGAATTTGGGTTTAAGATTGAAATTGGGGGAAATTTGGACCAAATTGATGGACATTTAAGGTAAATTTGGGGAAATTGGGCATTTTAAAGGCAATTTGGGGGTCTTGGTCAAAATGATCAAATTCATCAAATTGGGTCTAATTAAGGGGTACAAATGGGTTTTGTAAATATTTGCAGTGATTTTGGATGCTTTTGGAAGGTTTGGAGTGCCAAGGGTATTTTTGTAATTTTGTCAATTTTGGGGTATTTTGGTAATTTTAGGTAATTTTGGTTAATTTGGGTATTTTTAAATGGTTTGAAATGATTTTTGGACAAATATGGGTATTTTGGGTGGATTTGAGAATTTTGGAAATTTTGGCCAAATTTAGGGTTCCAAGGGTATCTAGGTAATTTGGGGGATTTTGGGGCAAAAGACCAAATTGAATATTTTGGGTAGAATTGGGGAGATAACCACCATAAATGAGCTATCAATCAATGGAAACCCCATTTGGGTCCTCTATGTACTGCTCTTAACTAAACCCTAGCCTAGGGCTAGTGGATTTAGGGGACCATCTACATGAGTCTCCCAAAGGATCAAGGGACCAAAGTTAGGAATATTTGGGTTTATGGTTGTGAGTGATCGTGAGTGAGAGTGATTGTAGTAAGTGCGTTAGCTCTAAAGAAACACCCAGAGTCAACCCCAAGGGCAAGCAGTCCTTTAAGGACTCACCTTGAGCTCCCCCACAATGACCCTACTACTAGGTGCTAGAGGTTAGGACCAATATGTGAAACCTTAAGTTGAGCAAAGAGGAGTGTAGAATTTCTAATGGTGATGGTTCCTTTTCTAGTTTTCTAAGAATAGTAAACAAAAAAGTCCTATGGCTAGACCTTAGGCTACTAAAGAGGAAAACTAAACCTCAACCAAAAGCTTACTGAAGTAGTCGATGGTTAGTGATGATGAATTTTTGTTATCTGATAGCTACTGTAAATGGTCCTTTGATGTCCACCCTTCAAAAAGGACATGGCTTCTGTTGGCGGTTGATACACTAAAATAATATACTATTTTAAGCACATACTTTAAGCTTATTTTTGTTGATATTGCACTTTAAAGAAGGGTACACTTTAAAGAAGGGTATTGATATTGCACTTTAAAGAAGGGTATTTTATGTTTTTGTTGCAAGTATATCATTTTTAGGCATTTGGAGCAAAAATGACAAAAATGACAAAATTTGGAACCAAAACAACAAATTTTGAGATTTTGGCGCCTGATGCTCCTTTTGACAGTGAACTGACACATGATGCACCAGATCAACGCATGATGCATCAGAGATGACTTTTTGCTAATTAAGATGGTATGAGACGAATTTTGCCCAAATTTTCAAAGGGACACTTGTTCTACACATCTAATGGAGTAATTCAATGCATCTAGATACTTTGGAAGGTTATTTTATGAAGGGATATGTCTCTTGAATCAAATAACACATCTTTTGAACTCAAAAGAGATGACTTTTGGAGGGAACTTTTGAAGGCAAATTTTGAATTCTTTTTTAAAGGAAGCAGCCCAAAAAAAAAGAGAAGACTTCATAGTGTTGGATTGAGAGGAGAAAGGGAGAGATAGATAAAGTTGGCGTGAGAGGCAAGAGGAGAGAAGAGGAGATTTTCTTCTAGGGTTTTAAGAGGAGAGGAAAGGTGAGAGATTCTTTCTTCATTACACCTCTAAGAGAGAATTGAGTGGGATTGTAAAGAGAGAAAGGCTTGGAGAGAACTTCTAGGGATTTAATTAGGAAGTATTGTGAGATAAGTTATGTCTTTTATTTCTTTTATTTTGTCTATTATCTAAATGGTACAAAATAATTAGTTTGGAGGAACACCAACTGAAGATCCTAATTTACTGAAGATCCTAATTGAAGATCCTAACTTACATCTTGCTAGTTTTCTTGAGATTTATGCTACATTTAAATATGATGGAGTGTCGAATGATGTTGTGAGGCTTAGACTTTTTTCTTTTTTAGAAAGGGATAAAGCTAAGATGTGGTTAAACTCATTAGCACATGGATCTATCAGAACATGGGAAGATTTATCACAAAAATTCTTATCTAAATATTTCCCACCTTCAAAAACTGTTAAGCTTAGAAATGATATCACATCTTTCTGTCAGTTTAAAGGGGAATCAATTTATGAAGCCCGAGAAAGATTTAAAAATCTCCTTAGAAAGTGTCCACATCATGCATGACTAGTATGGTTAATAATTCAAACTTTTTAAAATGGCTTGGTTGGATCTATTAGATCGATAATTGGCGCTACTACTGGTGGATCATCAATGTCAAAACCATTCGATGATGCATATTCATTAATTGAAGAGATGGCTACTAATAATTTTCAACGGCCCTGGGTAAATCCAAAAAGAGTAGCAAGTATTCTTGATTCTGAAGCAATATCTATGTCAGCTACCCAAATAGCTACTATATCAAAGAAGATAGATCAATATGGAATGAATTATTCTCAGATCTCAGACTTCTCAGACAGCACATGTGCTTGAGGAAAACTCATTGGGACAAATGATAGAATCTCAATCTTCTTATGAGACTTTAAATGCAATAAACAATCATTCTAATAACCCTTATTCCAATAATTATAAACTTGGATTGAAGAATCATCCAAACTTTAGTTAGAGTAACAATAACTGAAATGCTGCAAAGCCTCAATGGGGAAACAATACTAACAATACTGCTACAATACTGCTAACCCATTGGGAAACTCCAACAACCAAGGGAATCAAGCTTATAAACTTTATTTCCCCCCAGGAGTTAATAATTTGCAGAGTAAGAAGAAAAAATTATCAATGAAATAATTGATATTGCAAATGGATAGTCAATTACAAAGTCAATGAGCTGCAATAAAAAACATGGAAGATAAATTGGGATGTATTGCTACCACACTTAATAATAGATCTCCAGGAACATATCCTAGTAATGTTGAAGTAAATCCTAAAGATCAGAACAAATAGCGAATTAAAGTTATTCAACTGAGAAGTGGAAAAGAATTAGAAAATAAAGTTCAACAAGAAGTTGAAGTTGAAAAAGATGAGGTGGAAAATGAAAAAACTGGTGAAGATTTTCATTTTGAAGCAGAAATTCCTATTAAACCAAAGAAAATCACTATAAAAATATAACCACCTCCATTTCCTCATAGATTGAAGCAGGAAGCAGAAGTATAAAAGTATAAAGATAATCAATTTTCAAAATCTTTGGAAATTTTGAGGAAATTAATGATAAACATTCCATTTGTTGAAGCTTTGGAACAAATGCCAAGCTATGTGAAGTTCATGAAGGATATACTTAATAAGAAAAGGAAGTTTGTTGATAATGAGACTGTTGCACTCAGTGAAGAGTGTAGCGCTATAATTCAGAAAAAGCTTCATGAAAAATTTAAAGATCCTGGAAGTTTTACAATTCCTTGTGCTATTGGCGAATGATTTAATGGAAAAGATTTAAGTTATTTAGGAGCCAATATTATTCTTATGTCGTTATCAATTTCCAGAAGGTTGGGCTTGAAGGTTCAGAAGGTTGGGCTTAGAAGATATTTCACCTACAACTATAACTCTTCACTTAGCTGATCGTTCGATTACCTATCCTAAAGGAGTTATAGAAGATGTTTTGGTAAAATTTGATAAATTTATCATCCCCGTGGACTTTATTTTATTAGATATAGAGAAAGATAAAAAAATTCCTACCATTTTAGGAAGGCCATTCCTAACCACTGGAAGAGCTTTGATAGATGTGCAGAAAGGTGAACTATTTATGAGAGTTAGTGATCAAGAGGTTACATTTAATATTGCAAAATTAATGAGATACCCTAAAAAAATAATGAGATACCCTAAAAAGAATGGATATTAATGAATATTTAAGCCA
>NW_018250614.1:41790-43883 GCF_001263595.1 Phalaenopsis equestris | reverse complement strand
AATATTTAAGCCAAATATTTTAAGAAGACTTTTGAAAGTGAATTTGAAAAGGAATATATGGAATATCAAGATGAGGATAAAATTCAAGATGAATCTATGGAAGAGAGTAAAGAGGATTTGGATTATGTTCAAGTAAAATATGAAATGTTATATCCTATAAAAAATAATAAGAATTTGATTTCGTCTATTGAGAAACCTCCTGAACTAGAACTGAAAACACTTCCTATACATTTGAAGTATGCATTCTTAGAAGATTTATCTACATTATCTGTTATAATATCCTCAGAATTAACTGATGCACAAGTACAACAGTTGTTGGAAACTTTGAAAAGATATATGAAATCCCTTGGATGGGCACTAGCTGATATTAGATGAATCAATCATTCAATTTGTATGCATAGAATTTATTTAGAAGATCAACATAAACCAAGAGCTGATCCTCAAAGGAGATTAAATCCTATGATTAAAGAAGTTGTGAAGAAAGAGATTTTAAAATGGTTTGATGATAAAATAATATATCCCATTTCAGACAGTGCTTGGGTAACTCCAATTCACTATGTTCCAAAGAAAGGAGGTGTGACTGTAGTGACAAATAAACATAACAAATTAATATAAAAAAAATAATTCACTGGTTGGAGAATCTGCATTTATTATATAAAATTAAATTCTGCCACTAGAAAGGATAATTTTCCTTTAACCTTTTTGGACCACATGTTGGATAGATTTGATGGGCATAAATATTTTTTTTTTAGATGGATTTACTAGTTATCACCAAATATCTATTGCTCTAAATGATCATGAGAAAACAACATTTACTAGTTCTTATGGAACGTTTGCTTTTAGGCGAATGCCCTTTGGATTATGTAATGCATCTGCAACATTTCAAAGATGTATGATGTCAATTTTCAGTGATTTGATTGAAAAGAGATTAAATTCCTTATGGACAATTTTTCTCTATTTGGAACTTCATTTGAAATATGTTTAAATCATTTAGAGAAGTTTCTGGAATGTTGTGAAAAGACTAATCTTGAATTGAACTGGGAAAAATGTCAAGTTATGGTTGCAGAAGGAATTGTGCTTGGGCATAAAAGTTCAAAAAATAACATGGAAGTAGATCTTGCAAAAATACAGGTTATATGAACCTACCTCCACCTGCTACAATAAGAGGAGTTAGAAGCTTTTTAGGACATGATGGATTTTATAGGAGATATTTCAAATACTTTTCAAAAATTACTAAACCTTTATGGCAACTTCCGGAAAAAGATACAAAATTTGACTTTAATCAAGGTTGTCTTAAAGCCTTTGAATCTTTAAAGGAAAAATTGATCATTGCTCCTATAATTGTTTCAGTTGATTGAGAGAAAACTTTTAAATCAATGTGTGATGCTAGTGATTATGCAATTAGAGCTATTTTAGGGCAGAGATATGATATGATTTTTAAAGTTATATAATATGCTAGTAAGACTCTTAATAATGCTCAGATTAATTACACCACCACTGAAAGAGAGTTTTTAGTCATTGTGTATGCTTTTGATAAGCTTGGGTCATATCTGATTAGAGCTAAATGTGTTATGCATATTGACTATTTGACTATTAAATATTTGATGCAAAAGAAGGGCAAAAGAAGGATGCTAAACAGAAGGATGCTAAACAAAAAATTAATTAGATGGGTACTTCTTATGCAAGAGTTTGATTTTGTAATAGTCGATAAACTGATAATCAAATTGTTAATCATCTATCTAGGCTAGAACGAGAAGAAATACTTAATTTAGAAAAAGAAATTATTGAAACTTTTCTTGATGAACAACTTTATACTTTAAAAGGATGGGAAATACCTTGGTACGCTGATATTATAAATTATATTGTTAGTGGTATTTTACCATATGGACTGATGAAACAATAGGAAAAGAAATTCATTTATGATGCAAAATCATATTTTTTAGATGATCCATATTTATATAAATAATGTAAAGATATATTAATGAGACGATGTGTGCCTTATAAGGAAATTTAGGAAATTATCCAAAAATATCATGATTCTGAATTTGGAGGTCATTTTTGAAATGATAAAACTATTCATAAAATTTTACAAT
>NW_018250614.1:33143-41763 GCF_001263595.1 Phalaenopsis equestris | reverse complement strand
TGGATTTTATTGGGAGATGTTAATATGAGATGTTAATATATATATCAAAACATGTGATCAATGTCAGAGAGTAGATAATATTTCAAAAAGAAATGAAATGCCTCTAAATTTTAATTTAAAAATTTAAATTTTTATTGCATGTGGATTAGATTTTATGGGGCCATTTATACATTCATTTGAAAATATTTATATATTGATTGCTGTGGATTATGTTTCAAAATGGATTGAAGCAATCACTTTACCTAGAAGTGATGCTTGAAGTATTTCAAAATTTTTAATTTAAAATATTTTTACAAGATATAGAATCTCGTTTTACAAGATATGGATTGACGAGAGTAATCATTACCAATGGAGGGTCTCATTTTAGGAATGCAAAAATTGTGAAATTGGTGGGAAAATATAATATAATGCATAAAATTGTAACTATTTATCATCCCCATACTAGTGATTTATCAAAAGTATCTAATTGTGAAATTAAGAGAATTTTGGAAAAAAGTGTTAGTCCTAATGAAATGAATTGGTCTACTAGATTAGATACTGTATTATGGGCATACATGACAACCTATAAGACAACTATAGGAATGTCCCCATATAGATTAATTTTTGGGAAGACTTGTCACTTGCTAGTTGAATTGGAGCATAAAGCTTATTGTGAAATAAAAAAATTTAATTTTAATTTGAAAGAAGCTGTTGAGAAAATATTATTGCAATTGAATGAGTTTGAAGAAATTATAAATGAATATTACGGCAATGCGAGAATTTATAAGGAAAAGATGAAAGAATGGCATGATCAGAAGATAATAAAAAGAGAATTTGAACCTGGATAAAAAGTTTTATTATACAACACAAGTTTGAAATTATTTCATAGAAAATTGAAGTCTAGGTGAAAAGGGTCATTCAGAGTAATAAAAGTCTATCTCTACGGATTAGTTAATATTGAAGACCACCAGGGCTAGAAGAATATTTATAGTGAATAGGCATAGATTGAAATCATATTTTAATGGTCAAAGACCAGCTTATAAAGAGACTCTAATGTTAGGTCACCAAGAACAAAACTGGGAATGTAGGACTAATGACATTAAATCAAGTGTTTTGTGGGAGGCAACCCATATTTATCGTTGTTTAGTTTGCTTTTGAGTTTGTTGTATTTGAAAAATTTTACATATATTTATTTTTAGGTCTTTATGAAGTTCGTATATTTGAAAAAATATTTAGAAACATCTTTATTTACCTAATTTTATGGAAAAATTGAGAAATTATTGGATCAAAATAGAAACAACAAAAATTTTGGAATTGGCGCATGATACGTCGAATTTCAGAGAACTGACGCATGATGCACCGTGGTAGCGAAAATAATTAAAACATGTAAAAAATTAGTTTTTGGTAGTTTCTTCTCCATATAACTCCTAAAAATCGACTGCTAAGTCTATTTTAAGGGGGAAAACGAGGAAAAAACCACTAGATTTCAAATCCTATGGATTCCCATTCTAAAAACTCTGCTATATTTAGAATTTTCAACCAGAAAAAGTTCATCAGTTTAGATGCACAGAAGTTACATGACCGATTTCTAGTGAAGATGAGGCTTATCAAAGGAAGGGGATTTGTGAATCGAGGATTCATCACGTTGAATTCTCCAGTGGAAGAGCTATTGAGCAGAGGCACTGGGAAGTGCTTTGCTACACTACTGCAGCTGTCGTTGTTCTTATAGTAAGAGAATTTTATGCAAATCTACATGTGATCAACCAAGGAATATCTACGTGTGAGGCAAGTTTATGTAGTTCACTTCTTCAAGAATAAAGGAGATGTTTATGATTGAGAATGTGTCTATATGCCATTATGTAAATTTTGCCCCATACGAGAGATAATATGAAAGAAATCTACCGCTACCTTACAGATGAAGATGCAAATTGGGAGACTAAAGATGATGGAAATGTAAGTTTTCCCTCATCATTTTTAAGTCCAGCTTAAAAAACCTGACACTTCTTCATTGCATCGAAATTACTGCCCACCATGAAAATCAGTAAGGTAGCTAAGGAGTGTGTCATTCTGAATTACTGTATTCAAATAGGAAAACCTATTAATATTGGAGCTATTATTGTGAAATCGATTTTAGGTTTGATTATCAATGGATCTGCAACTGGACTTGGACATCCATCCACCATTTTCCTACTGTGTAGTCAATTGCAAGTACCTTATGAATGTTGGGAAAAAGTGCTTCTGTTTGGAAGCCGATGGATCCAAAAGTCTATTGCAACTATATTGGAATGGGAGATGAAAATGATATGAAGATATGTGAAAATGATATGAATGTGTTGATGGATCAAGGATCTCAAAATTCATCACCTGTTCAGCCCTACTACAACTCGAGTGTACTTTTAAAGAAGATCAAGATGATTACAAAAGAGATGCAGAATCTCATGCATGTGATTGGGAATATTACTAAAATGTTGGATCATTTAGAATGGAAACTAAAGGAAAATTTTGAACATACTGAGCATATTGAAGATGGTTTGGTATGTATGTTCAAGAAACATTCTTGGATTGAGGCGGTCAATTCAACTGATGAATTTCCATATCAACCCTTCTACAACTTGTATGTACACTACCAATCTATGGGAGATATCCAGGAGAACGATAGTGAAGAATATGTTTGAACTTAATTTTTGCACGAAACTTCTGTTTAGTACTATTTTTTTTAGTTATTTTGTTGTGTTGGATTGCATTTCATTTCTATTGTTGAACACTATCTATGTTTATATTTTAAATTTTGATGTTTAGATTTCAGTGTTAGGATGTTTTTTTTATTTTAGAACATTGAATTTGATGTTTGTTGGCTTGAAAAATGTAAATTTGTAATAATAAGGATTTTATATATAAATATGAGTTTTGTGTTGTTTGTGAAAGTTTAGTGTTAGTGTGATGTTTAATTATGCTTAGAAAGGTTTATTTGAGTCAAATAAAGGTTGAAGTAAAGTGGTACAAAGCAGATTTTCACAGAAACTGAACTCTGACAAATTTAAGCTCTCGTGCATAATGCACCAATTTACAGAGCTTTGGCGCATGATGCACCAGATTGGTGCATGTTGCGCCAGATTGGTGCATCATGCGCCAGATTGGCGCATGATGCACCAGATTGGTACATGATGTGCCAAAGGTCCGAACATTCCAGATCACCTAGAAAATCGCAAAATCACACTGATAAACTCCATTTTCGCTGCTTAAGGCATTTCATACCTCAAGACCTTGGTCTAGGGCATCACATTGTGGGCGAAAGAGGATTCAGAGGCTAAAAACCATCTATCACCTCTTCTCTTGTTAAGAGTTTCACTTTAACTTAGAATTTTTTTCTTTTCACCATGAATTTGGGAGATCCAAAATTTGGGTTTTTGGATGAAAAAGTTTGAAAAAAACTCACGGTGAAAAGTTTCTTGCCAAATAATCTTGCTTGAAGAGTTAGATTTTTAATTTAGCAGATCAATTTATTTGGAATTATTTGGATTATTCGTAGAATTTTCAAATGGATCCCCGAGTTAAGAGAGGAAGGTTGTCTGAATATTTTGATGCACAAAGATTTGTTAGTTTCAAAGCCAAGCATAATTATAATACTCAAATGAAGATAAGAAGAATGATCCAAGAACGAACGTTTGCAAACCTGGGTGGCGAGATCGACAGACTGATCCTTGCCAGAAACTGGGAAAGATTCTACAACGTCAATGCCATAGCAATTGTCCCGATGGTTCGAGAGTTTTATGCAAACCTGAGGTTCACTGATAATGACCACATCTTGGTTAGAGGTAAACAAGTTGAATTTAATGCTGATTAGATCATTACTTTTTATGGGTTGAGGGGTGTATTTTTTTATGAATACGCTGCATTCGTGATGACTGATTCGTCACTGGATGAAGTGATTGCATTTTTGACTGATGGAAGAGAAAAGTGGAAGATTAAGAGCAACAAGATAGCTAACTTCCCTGCTTCCATGTTGACTATTCAGTCAAAAGTATGACATCACTTCATTTCTGCAAAACTGTTGCCAACAAATCATTTGGCTGATGGTACAAAAGACAGAGTTGTATTAAACTATTGCATTTAAAACATGAACGTAATAGATGTTGCTGCACTTATATTTCAACATGCTCGAAGTATAGGTGGTAGTTCTACAGCTTGTGATTTGAGATACCCTGCCCTGATTTTCACTCTATTTGAACAATCAGAAGTAGAGTCCCACAGAAATGAAGAAAGATTACAGCCACAGAATTTGATTGGGAGGCATATGATTCAGAGAGTGGAATCATTTGTTGAATCTCGAGGTGGAAGAAGAGATAGGCCCTCTACATCTGCTGCAGGGGTGTCTACTTCTCGATCTGCATCCCTTGAAGGTATTATGGACCAACTGATGATTCAACTAATAGACATAATTAATTTTCAAACTCATTTGGGAGAGATAAGAGCACGAAATGCTTATAATGATGAATATCAACAAAGGAGAGTTCAACATGATACTGATTTTGAAAATGTTATGGTAAAACATCATTGGGGTGAACCTAATGTGGACTTTCCTGCTTGCCCCATTTTCACTCCCTGTGCTCTTGCTCATGATGAAGAAGAAGGAGGAGAAGAAGAAGACTCTGATAATGATGAGGAAGGAGATAAGGAGTGATTTTTATGAGTTTAGTTTAGTGTGTTTTGATGTTTGTTTGTTATTTGTGATTGTAATGTGTTGAACTTTTATTTGAAGCTCGTAGTAAAAACTTTCATGTTGTGTTGTGAACATAATTATAATAGTAACTGTAGACTTTCAATTTTTCTATATTTTTAGTATTTTCAGTTTAGTTTTTCAGTTTTTGTATTTTTGTTTTTAATTTTCAACAAGTTTTTAGAATATATTATGTTTTATTTAATGCTTTAAAGTCTGTATGTAGTTTTACATTTACTACCTGCAGTATAACAGAGCTGAGTTTCATAGTCAGAAATCCTCTACAAGTCTGTTTTTATTTTCATGCATTTACTGTTTTCTTTCATCCACTAGATTTTATACTAAAAATATTTTTAAAATCACTTAAAAACTTAAGTTTGGGGGAAATAATAATTTATTTTGAAAAGAAGTAAAATAAAATTTATTTGTCCTTAATTAACTAAATTTTCAAAAATTAATTTAACATTGCCTTGGATATTAAGATTTAACTTTAAGTGACTATACTTATGTTTATAAATACTGTGGTAAATTTAGGAAAAAAGTTTTTAATTATGAAGGTCAATTATAAAGTTAAAGATATTTGGTACGATAGGATAAGACTGTGTTTTTTTTTATTTAAAGTAAAGGAAGTTGTATTTTTGAAGTGTTAAGAATTTTAGAGCTTCATGTATGTAAGAAGAAAAGAATAGAAAAGAATAAGACTTTATGAAAAAATCATAAACTAATATGAATTTATAAAGGAAGTAAGGTATAGAGTTTTAACTTTAAGAAAAAGAAAGTCAAGTTCAAGATTATTAAAGGATATGCAGATATAATAATCCTCAAAGAAAAAGAAAAAGAAAAAAAGAAAGGATTGAAAAGATCCTAAAAGAAAAAAAAGGGGAGAATAAAAGAAAAATAGGCAAAGAGAAGCTTGAGGAGATGTCTAATCAAATAATGGCTTCATTTGAATCAACTTAAGGAAGGAGCTTTATTTCATTTTCTAAACTTATATTAGAGTATTAATAGCATTTCTAGTAAAATTTTCATGATGTTCTTTTTCATATGAATGTTCTAAATGTCCTTAATATGAAAAATTACAATTCTTCTTGAAATGAATAGAGATTTATAAATCTTAAATTTGATTACTAAGTATTCCTAGACTTAGAATTTGAATCGAAGTTATTAAAGGTTTTTCTTAAATTTTGCTATTCTTTTTATTAAATTAAATTATAGAAGTTATAGGTTAATCTCTATCCTAAGTCATATGCTTTTATTTAATAAAAGTGGCAAGTAATATTTAAGTTTGGGGAATTTTGATACACCAAAATAATATACTATTTTAAGCACATATTTTATGCTTATTTTTTGTGATATTACACTTCAAAGAAGGGCTTTTTCAAGTTTTTGTTGCAGATATATCATTTCTAGGTATTTGGTGCAAAAATGACAAAAAGGACAAAATTTGGAAGCAAAACCGCGAATTTTGGGATTCTGGTGCATGATGCGCTAGATCTGTGTATGATGCGTTGTTTGATAGAGAACTGGCGCATGATGCACCAGACCGGCGTATGATGTGTCAGAGACAACTTTTTGCAAATTAAGGTGGTCAAGACAAATTTTGCACAAATTTTTAAAGGGACACTTGTTCTACACATGACATTTGTTCTACACGCCAATTGGAGTAATTTAATGCATATAAACAATTTGAATAATTCTTTTATGAAGGGATATGTCTCTTGGATCAAACGATACATCTTTTGAATTCAAAAGTGTTGACTTTTGGAGGGGAATTTTGAATTCTTTTACAAAGGAGACAACCCAAAATAAAGAGAGGAATTCATAAAGTTGGCATGAGAGGAGAAAGGGAGAGAGAGAGAAGGTTGGCCTGAGAGGCAAGAGGAGAGAGAAGAAGATTTTCTTCTAGGGTTGTATAAGGAGAGGGAAGGTGAGAGATTTCTTCTTCATTACAATTCTAAGAGAGAATTGAGGGGGATTGTAAAGAGAGAAATGCTTGGAGAGAAATTCTAGGAATTTTGTTAGGAAGGATTGTGAGATAAGTTGTGTCTTTTATTTTATTTATTTTTTAAACTTGTTTTTATATATGAAATCCATGTTTTTTTGTATCCTTCTCATGAATTCTGAGTAGTCTTCTTTATCCTTCTCCCTACTTTGAGATATGATTTTGTGAAGAAATGATTTTATTTTCTACAGTTTTAAATGTCAATAATTTGTGATGATTTGAACTCCGATCTTCATTTACTTTTCGATCTGATGAATTTGAATGTTAAAAATTGTTGAGAGACATATGTTCTAAAAAGGGATTAATTTCTACAACATAGGGAGAATCAAATTTAATTTCATAGGAGAGTATGTCATCCATGGGATTGGGTGCCAATAAATAGAGAAATATAATTTGTTGGATGCAGAGTTGGCGATTTTAAGGTGACAAATTAAATCCTCAGTTTGGTTCAATTGATTAGAAACTGATACAAGATTGTTAGGCAAGATGGTTAGGCCTCAAGTGAGGGAGTAGTGGGAGCCCTGGAGTGGCAGCCGGTATACTTCCAACCTAGCCACGGAATTAGGGACCAAACTTTGGATTAATAAATGTTCTTTATAGCACTCGGAAGAGGGTAAAAATTAGGATTGCTCCAATTTGGCGCAAAATATTTTATATATATATATATATATATATATATATATATATATATTTAATTTCTTCACAATCCATATACTCATTGTAAAGAGGAAGAATGTTTTCTTAAATTTGAACTTTCCGTCAAACAAAAACTTTGTTTAATTTTCGTAATTTTATTTTTGAAAATTTAGTATTTAGTTAAGTTTAACTTCTGTACTAGCATTTACCTTAGTAGTTAATATTCAAACTTCACACTTTACTTTTTTTTTGTAATTTTAAATTATGAAATAATTTCAAAAACTTATTTTAAGGATTTTCCAACTTCCCTGTGGGATCGATATCTAGGACTCCATTAGAGCCCTTTATTACTTGAGCAATGAGTATACTTGCATTGATTTTAAGGGATTTGGCAGTTTAAAAAGAGTTTTAATAGTTATTTTATTTTCATAAAAGGTATGTTTTTGGGATTACATTACATATTTATTATATAGCTACCATGTGTAATTTTTTAATATTGAAAAATATTAAAAAATTTCACCAACCACCCCCCCCCCCCCCCCCCGCATCAGCGGTGCATGTGTAAGGTTGGAGTGTGCTTGACAAATTTTTCCTTTTTGCATATAGTCCAGTGCATCTTGCTTGATTATAGGCTAGTAGAATCCTTGTCTCATTTCCTTAAGAGTGAGAGCTCTACCCCTAATGTGCTCCCCACATATCTTAGAATGAACCTCATGCAAAGCGTAATTAGCTACATATGAGACAATACACTTGAGGTAAAACTGACAAATGCTTTCTTATATAGTTTATATTTGATAACGATGAAGTTGGCGACCATACATCGGAGGTGGAATAATGTGGTGGTATCATCAAATAGTGTTCTGTCTTTAGAGTAAGGATATGATTGGGTTCATCAAAGATGGCTCCTTCGACTCATCTTAAATGCAAATTATATTTCCCAGCATACTTGAAGCATCTTTTTTTGAAGAGATCTCCAGTCATAGAAGTCGTGACCTTGGAGAGGCTATTGGTTTGGGTGTTCTGCTCTCAATATATGTGAATGATCTAGTATGTTTTAATTTGGTTAAGAAGGTTCTTCACCAGACCGAGATATTGCATTAGTTGTTATTTGTGAATGTTGAAATCTCCCCCTCTACTTAGGATTGTCGGCACTATTTTTGGTGTGGGGTTTGCCCGTAAGAAGCTGTCGGTCATCGGAATTGAAATCCCGTTGCCCACTTCGGAAGGACGTTTTTTTTTTTAAATTTAGTTTTGAAAAAGATGAAGTCAAACTGACCCCATAATTT
>NW_018250614.1:28049-28442 GCF_001263595.1 Phalaenopsis equestris | reverse complement strand
GTATCCTCAATCAGAGATTCTTCACACCTTTGTTATACTCTAAAGAGCTTAGGGATGGAGTCTCTGACCCTGGTGTAAAGCCTATGTATGTTTTTGATCAAAGCCGATTTTGGGTGTTGGTTGAGAGCTATGGTAGAGGCTCTGTGGAAGGGGGATTTGATGGGGCTTTAGCTTCTTTCACTCTTGTGAAGGTGTAGGACCAATCTATTGGGAGTTTGGTGGTGTGTAAGTCGGGATTGGGTTTTTTCTTGGTTTCAGGCAAGGATTTGAGCTCAAAATTGGCTCTCTGTAGTGAAATTGAGAGGGGGAAATGGATTGTACTAAGCTTAGGGACTCTTAGAGAAGCTCTCAGAGAGGTTTGGAAGGCCCTTGGTGAAAAATTTTTTACCACCC
>NW_018250614.1:20473-26716 GCF_001263595.1 Phalaenopsis equestris | reverse complement strand
GATGTATTCAAAGTGTTTGGAATGAGTTTTGATCAATTTTGGGTATTTTGGCAAAATTTGGGAATTTTAGCCAAATTTGGGTCCCAAGGGCAGTTAGGTAATTTGGAGGTGCCTAGGGGCAAAAGACCAAGTTAGGCATTTCACATAGAATTGGATAGATATCCGTTCTAAATGAACCATGGATTAATGTATTGTGAAGATATGGTGTACCCTAGTTTTAAGTCAACACCCAGGGTCAATCCTAAAGCCAAGTAATCCTATAGGGACTCTTCTTGAATTCTCTTATAATGATCTTACCTACTAAATGCTAGAGGTTAAGATCAATATGTGGGATTTCGAGTTGAGTAAAAAGAAGAGTTTTGAATTTCTAATGTTGGGGGTACCTTTTCTAATTTTCTAAGACTAGTCAATAGGGAAGTCCTATGGCTAGACCTAGGCTACTAAAGAAGTTTCTAGACCTCAACCAAAAGTGAGGTCAACAAAGATGCAATGCACTAAGAATTAGTATTGATTACCATATTTTGCACCTCACAGTCAATGACAAGTTTCAATCCAACAGTGAGGGCTTCATACTCGATAACATTATTCATGGCCAAAAAATGCAAATAGAGTACGTAATCCAAGATGTCTTGCTTTAGGGAGATAAGTAGTATTGCAGCACTAACCCCAAATTTTTTGAATGTTCCATCCATGTACAGTGTCCACTAATGTGACATGAATGGAAAAGGTAGTGGCTTGTCTAAGATCAGTATGATGCACTCGATCACAAAGTCGGGCAGCACTTGTGACTTGATGTTTGGTCGGAGTGGAAAATAAATGTTGAAATCTTCCAACACTAATAACCATATAATTATTCTTTCTCATGCTTTTGGATGTTGCATGACAACCTTCAGAGGGAGTTGTGTTCAGATGGATTGGGCCTGAATATATGGACAGATTCTCCTTGCTAAATTATACTTAAGCTTGTGTAGTCTTTTCTACCATCAGTAATGAATTTTTGTCAAAGAGAATCTTTTTGACGTAGTAGATTGATAGTTCAACTATGTTCTTCTTTCTGACTAGGATAGAGCTTATCACTTAAGGTGAAATAGTTAGGTAGATATAAAAAATCTTCCCTTGGAAGGGCTTTGAAAGGAGGGGTGGAGAAGTTAGATATGACTCAAGTTACTTGAAAGTGGCCTGAGAATCATCTATCTAATGAAAACCTTCTTTCAGAGCACTTGTCAGTATCTTAAAGAAAGTCAGATACTTATCCTCAGAATGGGTTAATAAGTGGGATAAGATGTCTATTAGATCGTTCAAGCATTGTACCTCCTTGATGCTCCTTGAGGGCGTTGTGTCTCTTAGTGCCTTGATCTTTCCTAAGTAGGCCTCATTTTCATGATGGGTAAATATGAATCTCCAAAACTTCATGGTAAAATTTTTGTATTGTGAGCCACCATATATCTCAAAATAATTCTATCTAAATGATTTGATCTGACATTCAAAGATTAATATACTATCCTGAAAGATAGAAAAATTACCTTAGAAGAGATCTAATCATTCGGTTGAGAAAACTTTTTGGGATTTATGGATCTGTGGAACTAAGATTCGTCCCTTACCTTACAGGTGTAAGATAAGATTTATTTTAATTTTGGGGTTTCGTATCCCTATGTGGCGGCTCCCTCATAGTTCATTACATTTCAAAAATTACTCTTGAGAAAACTCTTGCGTAAAGTTATGTCTATATGTTTCTTATTTATTAATGAAATTTTTTGGGATGAACAAGATTTGAAGACATTGATAAAAGGGTAAGACTTGACACAAGTTTACTTCACTTGATCTCATATATTTTGAGCTTTAGGGTTGAGGCTAAAACTTGATAGCTGAAATGATATAGAGATTGAATCAAAGGAAAGAAATAACTTGGATTGGATTGGATTTTAATTTAATTGAGTTTAGCTTTGATTCTAAACTGGTTTGAATCTAACCGGGATTGACGTTGATTAAAATGGATTAGATTTGGAATGAAATTAAGGTTTGGTTTGGATATAAAATTAGAGTGTCCGGGAATACTTCAAATAGAAGTGTCTCCGATGCACACTGAATGTGATGGTTCTGTAGTGGTCAACATGCTCATAGGGGTCAGTTACCTCTTCGTAGGTGTTGATGTTCGAAAGCTTGAAACCCACTGAGATTAGGTTACTGGAGAACCGTCTCTGCTAAAGAAGACGACTCTTAGAAATTGTGGTAAATGAGAAAGCATTCCCTATCCTTCAAAGGGAGCTTTTCTCAGACCAAGCATCATAGCTCGTCATGAATGACATCGTCAGGAATGTCAGCAAGGTGAGGCGGTACCAGGAGAGTTGGACGAGATGGATGAGTAAAACTTGCAGCATCTTTGAGATTAGCATCTCGAACTGATGGCCAATGGTTCTCTCCCAAGGAAAAATCGTATACAAATATCTTCGTGTGACACATCTTCTATTGGTTGCTAAATTGGTGGCAAATAAGCCCCATCGAGTAGCGATTGTCAAGCCACACTTAAGAGTTGTAGAATCTTTAGTTTGAACTCCTTCATCTTGCATACTTGACCATCTTGAGAAGGATTTAAAGAACCTTTGTCAGAGGAGTAACATCTTCCAGGGTGGGAAGAACGGAGGCATGATGCCCTTGGCCCTGTGACCAACCCATGGAATGATAGGCCTTGGAGCAGGAAGCTCCATTATTGTTGTTGGAATCAATTTTTGGTGTCACACATGTAGCATGCCCACTTAAATGACTCAGGACTAGTTATTGTTCATTTATAGCATCCTATAGCTCAAGACATCCATCTAGACCCCTTGGTGCGTATATGGGGTACAAAACCAGGGTTTGCAATGATTCAGCCTTCCCCAGGAGAATCCATCATTAGATAGCATCATTTATGAAAAGGGGCATGTTTAATGCACATTTTGATGTTTAGAGACCATAATCTATACCTATGGAGACTGCCATGGTTAAAGGAATCCATCAAATCTTTATGAGGGCTTTTTCGAGGATATTAGGATTTACAATGTCATACCGGCGTGATAATTCTGGGCACCCATCGACATTAAAATCCTTGATGTAATGCTCATAAAATATTTATCTTTGAGTTTATGAGATTGTATTTTAGTCATACACAATCTTCTATACTATAATCAAAAAAATCTTTCGATGGACATTCCTGGTGAAAATTAGGGATTTCTTGTTAGACTGGAGCCTAAGCCCTAACCCGGGTGCTTAGGTGCCAGACCCTGGTGCTCAAGATATCCCCAAGCTCTCTGAACTAAGAGCCTGAAAATTAGGCTCAAGCTCTCTAGCGCTTAGGCTCCCGAAATAGTCCAAAATTCTGAAACTGAGAGTGCAGAAAGCAGATGGCAACCTTAGCGTAGGTGTCGAAGACCCAGTGTCAGGGCACAAGGCTCAGCACAAAGAGGCCAAGGTCATGGCGCATAGGTGCTAGGCTAATTTCAACTTTTCTTTTCTCAATTTTCTCATCCGGCATAACTCACTTGACAATTGAAAAGTGCACATGTGCCTTGGCTTTGGTGAGATAAGCATGGGGGAAGATTGAAGCTGCTGAGGCTACCATTTGGCTACTTGTAAGCCTTTGGAAGCTTGAGCCCCATGCCATTTTAGGCAAAAATGGGAAAACTTAGGCTGGTTTCTTTCTTGGCTTGGTCTCTTAGGTTTTCTTCTTCCATTATTCTTGTTCTGATTTTGTGGGTGACAAAGCTAGAGGTCCTTCTTCTCCCTTGGAGCTAGAAGATTTCCTTGGAGGTGAGAAGACTGGAAGAAAGGTAAGGAGACGGTCTTGCTCACTACACCGCTCCCTACGCCCCCCTTCTTTTTCTTCCTCTTTTTTTTTTTTTTTTGCATTTTAGGTGTTAGTTATATAAATACACAAGAATTGGGTGGTATTTAAATAGGTCCTCAAATCGACAAAAGTCACCTAAATATACATGTCATCTTCCCTATATTGAAATTTTGTGCTCACACAAACGAGAACCCGGATCCTACATGTCTAATATAAATGTAAGAGTGTCCAACTAATAATCTAACTACATAAAAAAATAATGAAATATTTTGCCTCGGAATATTTCATACTACAAAAGACTCTCTCCCATCTTATTGTGGCTTTAAATATAAAGTTTAATTCAGCGAAGGTACTTCCCAAAAACACAATATTCGAGTCGAGCGAAAGCTTTCAAAATGAAATATGTAACACTAAACACAATTAATCAAAACGAGTCTGCTAGATGGATAGATACATGAGGCAAACGTTATAATACTTCTTAGTGGACTTCCAAATTGTCTTATAAATATTATGAGACTATTTTAAAAAAATATATTTGATAAGCAACTACAGAAGAAAATGTATGCAGAAATGTAGAAAGAAAAGGAAAAAAAAAAAAAAAAAGGATAGAAGCAACTTCCAGAGACGTAACAGTATGTTCAGTTTACTCGCTGGAGGTGTCAGAAAAAAAAACAGTGAAATATTTCCTGTTAGCTTAAATGTTTGAACTCAAACAAACAAAAGTATCAACTGTTTTTTAAAAGCATGAAGCTAACATTCATTTTAATGTGCAGATCCACAAATTACGTGCATATAATGCAAAAATAAAATGTGATGAGTTAAATAATCATAAAAAGTTTCAGGTATTACATTCATACAATACAATTATATATATTTAAAAAGGAATGGTCAGGAGCATATATATAAGCCTCCGGCTATCCCTAATATGCCTAACAATTTGGTTGCTACCTACTCAAGGCCTACAATGCCAGATGAGATTTAAACTCTCGATCTAATGAGTCTTATGCCGTGAATGTCATCCAACAGACCGGAATACGTGGCACAATATTCATGTAAAGTAATCTTCTTTTTCATGTGTAAGTTAAGATGCCTACAATGTAAAATTTAAAGTTTAATTGTGAGATAAATTAATACATAATAGTTATGTGCTATGTATGAAAATTTTCGTAAAAAAAATGTTACTGTTATCAACATTTTTTTAAAAAATCAGGTCTTATCAAGATTTTTTAAACTGATTTTAAACTGACGTGCATCTTTTCATGCATAAGGATTGATGTGATTGGGACTCCTAAAGTTCCATTAAAGCAAATATTAAAATAAATGCAAAACAATTATGTCAGATGAACGTAAACCCCACAAAAAAACATAATTTATTGGTGGTGGAGGGGCAGGGGCAATAAATTCTCAGTGAAGACTTAAATTGATGGTTTAAAATAAGGATCTGATTTTTTTTTTCGGTTAAATAATGTTAATATAAAAGATGAAAAACTGTTTTCATAATTGGAAAGCTTCTACTCGTAAATTTTAATATCTATCTGTACCTTTTCCTCTTTAATATATTAATCCTTGGGCTTTATATATATATATATATATATTACAATAATTATAAGATTTGAGAAACTCTCTCTTACGTCCACCCTGTTCTCTTCTTCGAATTAGGCTTCAACAACTTGAACTTGCACCCGCAAGCCCCACTCTTTTAGTCAATTGATAAAACCACGGTTACAAAGGCTGAAAGCAATTCTTAAACACAATGCTAAGAATATTAGACATTTTAGCTAGGTTAGACTTTGAGATTTTTCTCTTCGTTCGAAAATAGAAATTATTCAATTTATTGGAAATTATTATTATTTCTTGTTAGGAATTATAATAGAAAATAATTTATTTCTGTAAGAAGTTATGATGAATAAATTATTTCTTTAGATTAAGAAGATATTTCATTTCTTATTTTATATTTATTTCCTTGGATTATGAGTTATGTGTTTCCCTATCTTATGTTATTTCCTATATCTCATAATAAGTAATATGATATATTATTATATTTTTTTTTTTTTTTTATTTTTGTGATATATCTTTCCTTTTATATTATTTTTTTTTTATTATCTTTCTTATTATAGGATTCATATCAATCCCTTTTTCAATTAAATTACAAAAAATTGTCATCATACATCTTTGAAATGTTGTAGCGGCATTACATAAACCAAAGGACATTCTTCTAAAAGCAAAAGTACCATAAGGACTGGTAAATGTTGTTTTCTCTTTATCCTCAGGAGATATTTGAATTTGGTGATAACTGATATATCCATCCAGAAAATAAAAGTATTTATGCCCAGCTAGTCTATCCAACATTTGATCTAAAAAGGGCAGTGGAAAATGATCTTTCCTAGTGGCAAGATTTAATTTTCTATAATCAATGCATATTC
>NW_018250614.1:17852-20188 GCF_001263595.1 Phalaenopsis equestris | reverse complement strand
AAGGAATATATGACATCCGTTTGGTCTGCGAAACCTTTGTATTTGCTAACAAGTTCCCCTATTTAATATAAAAGATTAAATAGAGTTTATATTAAGCTGGGTTCGAACATGCTTCCTATAAGGGCAAACCCCTATAATTAATTACATCTGAAATGACCCAAGTCACCTAAGAAGGCTCTCAATAAAAATCAGGAAATATTATCTTCAAGGAGTTTCAAATGGTAGGACTTTTCAATGAGTTCGGACGTAGAGGTGTGAAAGGGGATTGGTTCAAATTTGGAACATTTTATTGTAGAGTCCAAAGGAGGAAAAACTAAGGGATATCATGGGTTCAGAGGAGAACCCCGGTGACTTCCCAAGCTATCCTAATGTTTGGCTTCAGCTTTGAGGAGAAAGATTTAGGTGTTTTATCCTGTCAATTTTATTTGTTAGGGCTTACATTCGTGTGAAACTATCACACAAATAGCCTGAAAGATGTGACGATTTAGGTCATGATAAACGACAACCTCGGAATCATAAAACGAGTTAGGGCTTATATTGTATATCAGGGCTATACGAAGGCCTAAAGATAAGATGAGGATTTACGTTGCATTAGCAAGCAACCTCAAAGTCCTATGGCTTTGTTCTTTAAGTCTAAGGAAGGAAGATTGGTTTAGCTAGGGAAGACATGTTTTGTTGTTGAAGATGGTCGTGCTGCCCACCATGCTAGCTCCAAGCTCCTTGCCGCAGCGAGTTTGAGTTTTCAAGTGTGTCAAGTTATGATGTTAAATCAGGTGGCCTTATGGTTGAAGTTCTTTAAATTTTATGGGAGGGCATATTAAAGTTGATTAGAGCGACACCGGTTAGGATCCCACGGTTCCCTCGTTTCGGCACCACTATTTTCTAATGGATTCACTTAGTCTAAATGAATTTACTAAACTCAACTTAATGAGTTCCATAATTTCATTTAGACCATGGGAAG
Source organism: Phalaenopsis equestris (assembly GCF_001263595.1). Classification (NCBI taxonomy): domain Eukaryota; kingdom Viridiplantae; phylum Streptophyta; class Magnoliopsida; order Asparagales; family Orchidaceae; genus Phalaenopsis; species Phalaenopsis equestris. The sequence goes on along the minus strand of NW_018250614.1, from coordinate 19,227 downwards.
CTTCGTTAGCAACCGTAGGTTACCTCATCCGAGGAATTCCCAATCATCCAATAGAGACATCTTAATTTTGTTAGAATTTGTAGTTTTGTGTGATGTTTGTGATTAAATTTTGAGTTGTTTTATATCTTGAATGTTGTCGCAGTGAGTTTTATCTTAGTTGATTTTAGTTTTTTTTTTTTTTTGGCTATCCTGATAGTTTTAGTTTTCATACAGGGTGACATCGTTGTTTAGCATGCAAGTTTGCAGGTATAAAAGCACAGTATGAAAGTACAAAAAAGACAATGTTGAAAACTGTAAAAGCGTACCTGGCGAGTCTTCTCGTTCCACCACCTGAAACTCAAAAGGCATGTTAAGGCAGTTTATATGAGACAGGGAAGTAAAATTTTGACGACCTATCTAACCCTAGGTCATATCTTGGTGGGTACTTAGGAGTTTAATTAAATATGATGTTGCCAAGCAAAATATGTTAAGTTTAGTAGATCTCCGATGTATCCAACAGATTTAGAGAAAGAAGCAGGTCCGTGCTACTCTCTCCCTGTCTAGTGGAAAATCCCGAGTTCTTTTAAACTTATTATGTTGCTTGATAATTAATCTTGTAAACACCCTAATTAATGCTCAATGAACATTGATGTCTCAATTATCCCTAAAAGTAAGGTAATTATCATCTGTAATTTAATTTTGAAAATTATGTGGGTGAAGACTCTTAAAGAGGGAAGTTAGTGTTATTGGAACACTTAGCCAAATTTTGGTTATAATTTGGCTTGTAGTGTTTGAAAGATGTTTTAATTTTAAAAGATGTTTACTTTTCTAATCCTTATTTAAATGAAACTTGATTTAGCCTAAGTTACTACTAAGCCCTTAAAACCTAGGTGAGAGTTTTAGTTAGTTTTGAAAATGCTAAGCTTTAGGTGGTTATAATTCATGATTTGAATTTCTTTTAAAAATCAAAATAGGGGTATTAAATTGATTAATTATTGACTTCAAAAGTCATACCCCTAAGTCTTAGGTTCATTTTATTTTAATAAACTCCCAAATATTAATAATTTAGAAATTTATTAACTTATCTTTTCAATTAAGAAAGTGAGGTTGGTTTCTACCAATTAACCCCTTGTGTTTCAAAAATCTAAATAAATTGATTAAGATCAGTGGTTGCCCATTTCCCTCCTTGATTTATTCTAAATTTTAATTAAGGCTAAATTTCCAAAATTACATAGTTGCCCCTAAGGCTCTAACACTTCATAATTTGTCAAATTCAATTCAAATGAATTTGAAATTTTTATCCTTCCTCATTCATGGGTCAATTAAGACATTAGAGAGAAAATGTGATTTTTTCAAGGTTTAATTTTGATTTACATAATTATTTTCATGCAAAAAA
>NW_018250614.1:14301-17826 GCF_001263595.1 Phalaenopsis equestris | reverse complement strand
GGACCAAATTTCATAATTTTTTGAATTTTATTTGAATTTTAAGAATTTTTTTAATTTTTAGGTTATTTATTAATTATAAAATACTAGAGAAGTCTTTGGACCAAATTTCATAATTTTTTGAATTTTATTTGAATTTTAAGAATTATTTTAGTTTTTAGGTTATTTATTAATTATAAAATACTAGAGAAGTCTTTGGACCAAATTTCATAATTTTTGGAAGTTTATTTGAATTTTAAGAATTATTTTAATTTTTAGGTTATTTATTAATTATAAAATATTTTAAATAGAGTAAATTAAGTTTAATATTTTTGAAAGGTCCTCCTAAGGTCAGAGAACTCAGAGGAGAAGATTTTATATTTTTCTGAATTTTATTTGATTTATTGGCATTATTTTTAGTGAAAATTCATTTTAGCATTTAAAAATCACAGAAGTCTTTGGACCAAATTTCAAAATTTTTTGAATTTTATTTGAATTTTAAGAATTTTTTTAATTTTTAGGTTATTTATTAATTATAAAATACTAGAGAAGTCTTTGGACCAAATTTCATAATTTTTTGAATTTTATTTGAATTTTAATAATTATTTTAATTTTTAGGTTATTTATTAATTATAAAATATTTTAAATAGAGTAAATTAAGTTTTATATTTTTGAAAAGTACTCCTAAGGTCAGAGAACTCAGAGGATAAGATTTTATATTTTTCTGAATTTTATTTCATTTATTGGCATTATTTTTAGTGAAAATTCATTTTAGCCTTTAAAAATCATTTTTAAGCTTTAAAATTCAATATCTTTATTTAGAAAATGAGGAAAAATATTTTAATTGTTCCTAAGTTCTTTAGAACATTTTTCATGAATTTATCATGAATTTAATTATTTTTGTGAATTTTATGGATTTTTAATTATTTAAATATTTAAAAATAGGTTAAAAATTAAGTTTTTATTTTAAATATCATTTTATTTTTAGAAAATATTCCTGATTACAAAGAACTCAAAAAACTAAGTTTTATAATTTTGTAGGTTATATTTTGATTTTTAAAAATCATTTTTGGGCCAAAAATGTTATTTATCTTTAAAAATCAACTTAAGTTACCAAATGAACTCAAAATATTTTGGAATTTTTATGATGAGTTCTCCAGATCCTAGAAAATAGTAAAGATTAAAAATCAAGTCATTTTATTGTTTATATTTTTTAAAGTTAATTATCTTAGTGATTTAGGGTTTGTAAAGATTATGTGTATTTTTAATGACTTGGCTTATGACAAATTTTCCCAAAGGCTCTCTGGTCATCATAAACCTTCCAAAATTTTCTTAGTTTTTTCTAAGAAACATGCTAATTTTCATGATTATTTTAAGCAAATAATGCACATAAACTTGAAAAATGTGATTCTCTATCTAGGGACCTCCTCTGACTTTGGAAAAATTAGAGAATGTTCCCTAAGACAGAGACAACAACATGCTAAAATTCCAAGCTATTATGAAATGCCTATATGCATGGATAATCAAAATATTTAAATCAGTATTTAATTAATTAAAAATAAAATATGCATCACATGGACCCAAAATTATTTTCACATTGTTCTCCTCTGTTCATTGAGCAAGAGGGTATTTTTATTTTATTTTTGTGATTTTTCTACACCATGATATGAATTTTTAAAGCTAGGAGTTATTTTTTAAATTAATTAAATCCCTATTTATCTATTTAAACGTGTGTCGCCACCTCAACCTATGACGGCTCCGAAGCTACACGCGGCACGCTCCCATTTGACGCCACCATCTACCTCAGCGCTGACTCGGCCCACGACTTATGTTCCGAAGTGTTGTCCAGCTTGATCTCGACCGTACATTCGATACACGCGTGATCGGACGACTCCCCGTCATCGTCCCCGATAGCCTAGCCCGAGAACCGTCCATCTTCTAACCTTAAGATCTCTCTCATTTCTTAACCAAATTAAGTGAATTTTTTTAAATTCTCCTCTAGACTAGAGGAACATATCCATATTGTTATGATGCCATGAAATCAACTCAAAACAAATGAAGACTTCAAATTGGCTGGGGAATGGGAGAAGTTTTATACCTTGGCTCTGAGAAGTGAAGCTTCAATCAGAGGGTCTTGGCACATTCGTTGGGATCCAAGGATGCTAGAGGTTGAGCCTCTGGTCTTGGTGTAAGCCTAGGTATGATTTTGATCAAGACCGATTTTGGGTGTTAGTCCAAAGCTATTGTAGAGGCTATTTCAGAGGATAATTTTATGGGTCTTTGTCTTCTCTTGTTGTTGTGAAGGTGTGGGCACAAGCAATTGAAGTTTGATGGAGTTTTTTAGGATGTCCTGTTACTGCCCTAATTTTTAAGCTCAAAATTAGGGTTATACAGGGGGAATCAAGGCAATGGAGTGATTGGAATGGGTTGTGGAGGTGTCAAAGAAGCTCTGTGAATGATTTGGGAAGCTCTCTATGAGAAAATTTTAGCACACCTTCCATGTCCGTGGAGGTGAGTTCTTATAAAAGTGGCCATGAAGTGGCTTTCAGGGCAAATGTTTGGGTGCATTGTGGTGCTTAAGTGGAGGGCAGAGGAGCTCTACAATTTGATTTGGCTGAGCTGGTCTCAAGGTTTGATTTGGGTGAAGTTCCATGGGGGTGGCACTCGGTTTTGAGCTTCTCCAGTGACTAGGCTGGCCGGCCATGGCAGGGGGAGGTGGCTAGGTGCTGAGAGCATCTAGGGGAATCTGTCTAGGGGAATCTGTCAAAGAAACATAATGCAAAGAGCTTTAATTTTGGTAAGGGTATCTTAAGCATGTGAATGTTTAGAAATAAAATCCCTTAATTTGGAAGACCTTTGGTCCATGGCTTAGTTTAGGTGGTTATATGGGCTTTGGCTCAGTCTTAGGGTCTAATCCATGGTTGAGGTGGAGTTTATTTGATGACTTTGGGATAGTTATGCCATCTTTAATGCATAGGTTCAATATGAGTTCAAGTGATCAAAGTTTGGGTTTGGGCTAGGTTAGCCATGTCAATTGACACAATTGATTGATCAATGTTGTGTAGATGAATGTTATAAAGATTTTTGGTGAATGGTTGAAGTGATTTTGAGTTCAATTGGTAGGTCACTTTGAGGGATTTTTGGAATTTGGTCAATTTTGGGTATGTTGGGCTAGACATTGGTCTAGGTTGGGTTAGCATTGGGCTAAGTCCAAATTAAATTATTCAAATGATCAAGGGCGGTGTTTTGAATACTTTTCATGAAGGGATAGAGTGGAAATTTTGGGGCTAAGGCCATCAATTTGGTGAGATTTTGATACATGGCCAATTTGGGGCAAATTTGGGGTTTTTGGACTTATGTTGAAATAAAATGAATTTGAAATTTCACCAAGGCCAATTTAATGTTAATTTTGATATATGGGGATGTTATGAAGGTTTTTAAACACAAATTGTGGCAAATGGAGTAGGCCATGGATTCAATTTGGTAGAACCAAGTCATGGGGCCAAAATTGGGGTTTTGATCTAAATCAAAATTGGGCTCAAAGAATGG
>NW_018250614.1:12740-12971 GCF_001263595.1 Phalaenopsis equestris | reverse complement strand
ACTGTGACCGACGAGATCAAGAAAAGCCAATACAAACTCCTAAGTCAATAGACCCGGAAGTACATGTAGAGTTGTGTGAGTGATTTGTTTCTGCTGGGTAATTAGCAGGAGATCGTCTGATTGAAATCAAGGACTAGGGACTCTCGCTGGGGACTAGAGAGTGAATTTTGAGTTATGAAATTTCAGGTATTTATAATGGATAGGAGTCAGTATATAAGTGCTGACCCCGAG
>NW_018250614.1:7342-12134 GCF_001263595.1 Phalaenopsis equestris | reverse complement strand
CACATCCAACCCAAGCGGTAACCCAAGCGGTGATAAGAAAATATGTGGGTCACGTTAGGAAGGAAAGCACTAGGACTCAAATCTAATCCAAGAGGTGACAAGAAAATATGTGCATCACGCTAGTAAGGAAAGCACTAGGACTCACATCCAACCCAAGCGGTGATAAGAAAATATGTGTGTTACATTGAGAAAGAAATCACCAGGACTCACATCCAACTCAAGAGATAGCGGGAAAATATGTGTGCTTATGCAGAAAATATGCAGATTCACACATGTGAATTTGTGGGGAATATGTGAATAGAATATGTGAAGAAATCCAAAGCCTTAACATCCGAAATTTGAAGGAATCAGATGCCTTAACATCCAATGAAAGGGACCTCACACCGATCTTTGGAGAATTTGAAATTTGAAGGAATCATAAGCCTTAACATCCATTGAAGGGGGTCTCACACCGATCCTTGGAGAATTTGAAATTTAAAGGAATCACAAGCCTTAACATCCATTGAAGGGTGCCTCACATAGATCCTCGGATATGGGGAGCCAAAATTTGGGTACTGACCCCAAGAGTCATATGAAAACAGTGTAGGGAGCTTGTGACGTTGAATTTGTAGAAATATGTCATGTGAAATGATTGATTTTGTTTAAGAAGATTTGCAGAGTTTTGTGGGGTTTTGTGCAGAATATGAAATTTTGTGGGGATGTGAAGAGAGTTAATGCAGATAAAGATGGTTTTGTTGTGCGCACAAAGAATAAGAAACTCCGAAAATGAGAGAATCCACTCAACATATTCATTTCCTTTTCTTGTTGTTTTTATCACATTTAATTTTTCAAAATATGTTTTTAAAGTTTTAATTTTAGTTGCTTGATTTTTAAAAGAAATTAGTTTTGTTGTTTATTCGTTTGTGATTATTTTTATTTAAATTTTATTTATTGTTAAGGATTTGTTGTTCCGTTCTATGTTCATTGAAATTTGTTGACCTCACTTTTGGTTGAGGTTTAGTTTTTCCTCTTTAGTAGCCTAAGGTCTAGCCATAAGACTCTCCTATTGACTATTCTTAGAAAACTAGAAAAGGCACCATCACCACTAGAAATTCCAAACTCTTCTCTACTCAACTTGAAGTTCCACATGTTGGTCTCAACCTCTAAATACTTAGTAGGTGGGGTCACTATGGGGAAACTCAAGATGAGTCACCCTTAGGACTGTTGGACCTTAAGTTTGACCCTGGGTGTTGATCTGGAGTTGAGGCACTCACTACACTTATCTGCACCCACAATCACTCACAAACCTGAAGTCAAATTTCTAGCCTAGGTCCCTTGATCTTTTTGGGATACTCATGTAGATGGTCCCCTTAACCTACCAGCCCTAGGGTTATGGTTTGGCTAAGACCACTAGGTAGAGGACCCAAAATGAGGTTTTCATTGGTCCATGGCTTGTTGGTGATGGTTGGTACCTCAACTATACCAAAATACCCATCTTGGCCTTTTGCCCTTAAACACCCATAAATTACCAAAATACCACCTTGGGCCCAAAATCCCAAAAATTTCCAGAAAATCTCAATAAATCCCAAATATTCCCAATTTGATTTTCTTTAACAAAAATCCCCAAATTTACTTTTAAAGACCCAAATTTCCTCAAATTCAACCCAAATGTCCATCAATTTGATCTAAATTGACCACAATTTCAATTCTAAACTCAAATTCACTTTTGATATGATCAAACTAAACTAAATCCAAGCCTAATTAGCCCATGATTTGAGCCCAATTTTGATTTAGGTCAAAACCCCAATTTTGACCATATGACCTAATCTTACCAAATTGAACTAATCTCACCAAATTGAACCCATAGCCTAGTCAATTAGCCCCAATTAATGTTGAAAAATCTTTACAACATTCCTACACATCAAAATCAACCATCAATTGGCCTTGGTGAAGCCTCATATCCATTTGATTTTGGCCTAAATCTAAAATTCCGAAATTTAGCCCCAAATTGGCCCAAATTTCACCCAATTGATTGCCTCAACCCCCAAATTGACATCCAATTCATGTTGAAAACTGTTCATAGGATCCTCATTGACCATTTAAAACAATCAATTTGGACTTAGCCCGAGGCTAACCCAAGCTAGACCCAAGCCTAGGCCAACATGACCAAATTAACTCAAATTTAAAATTCCCTCAAATTGACCCTTAAATTGAGCTCAAAACCACTTCCATCCTTCACCAAAGTTATTCCTTATGAGCATCTACACCAAATTCAAAAACTAATTGGGCCAATTGACATGGCTTTCCTAGACCAAACCCAAGACTTGGTCATTTGCACCCACTTGGACCCATGCACTAAATGTGACCTAACCACCCTAAAGTCACCAAATTAACTCCATGACAACCATTAGTTGGACTTAGTGACTGATATCCTTACCAAAATTAGGTATTATTGCACTAAATTGCTATGACATATTCCACTAGGTTCCTTGAGCTCCTAGCCACCTCCCCCTGGTAGACCAACCAGCCTAGTGGCCGAAAAGCTCAAAACTGAAAGCCACCCCCATGGCACCTCACCCAAATCAAACCTAGAGGCCAGCTCATCCAAATCAAATTGAAGAGCTCATATGCCCTCAACCTAAGCACCACAATGCACCCAAACTTGTGCCCTGAGAGCCACCCTATGACCATTTTTATAAAAACTCACCTCCACAGCCATGGGAGGTGTGCTAAATTTTTTCTCAAAGAGAACCTCCCAAATAACTTACAGAGCTTCCTTGAGATCTCCACAGCCCATTCCAATCACTACTGCCTTAATTCCCCCTGTATAACCCTAATTTTGAGCTAAAAAATTAGTGCAGAAATAAAGATCTCTCAAAACTCCACCAAACTTCAATTGCTTGTGTCCACACCTTTGCAAGAGCAAGAGAAGACAAAGCCCCATCAAATTACCCTCTGAAATAGCCTCCAACATAGCTCTAGACCAACACCTGAAATCGAGCTTGGTCGAATTCATACCTAGGCCTTACACCACAGCAAGAGGCTTAATCCCTAGCCTCCTTGGACCCCAACGAAGGTGTAGAGAACCTTTGATTGAAGCCTCCCTTCTTAGAGCCAAGGTATAAAACTTCTCCTTTTCCCGAGACTATTTTGATTCTCCATTTACTTGGGCTTGATTTCATGACACATTAACCATATGGATGTGTTCGTCCCACTAAGACGAGCATTTTAAAAAAAATTTCACTTAATTTTGTTCAGAAATGATAGAGATCATAAGCCTTGAAGGTGGATGACTCTCGACCTAAGCCATTGGGGACGATGACCATGCGCCGTCCAATCACGCGTGTATCAAATGGATGGCCAAGATGAAGTCGGACAACGCTTCTTTACATAAACAGCGGGACGCGTGGCTACTGGCGTGGATGACAACATCAAATAGGAGCACGCCGCGTGGAGTTTTGGAGCTGCCTAGGTTCTACATGGTGCTGCGTGGATAAGTAGAAAAATAAAATATGGCTTTTTCTATTTATTTAAACTCCCTAAACTTCAAAAATCCATAACTTTGTGTAGAAAAATCATAAAAATAAAATAAAAATACCCTCTTGCTCAGTGAACAAAAGAGAATAATGTGGAATAAACTTGAAGTCGCATCCTCTGATTTTTCCAAAGTCATACGAAGTTTCTATACAGAGATCCATATTTTTCAAGATATTGCACATTATTTTCTTAAAATAATCATGGAAATTATCATATTGATTAGAAAATTCTAACAAAATTTTGGAAGGTCCACCATGTCGAGAGAAGCTTTTGGAAATAATTCAATGGGTTTAAAAAAAACTCTAGGAAAAATATAAGAGGAGTTTGAACAATTATGTACATTATCATGGATAATTAAATCATTAAAAGTCATAAAAATTTGAATAAATATTATATAGCCCCAAAAATTATAAAAATTGTTTCACACTATAAATAATGATCATTTGAATCCTTTGTAAAAATTTGAAACCCATTTGAAATACATTTAATATCAAAGTCTATTTTTCAAGGTAAATGAGATTTTTGCATTAAAATAATTATAACAAATAAAAAACAATGAGAAATATTATTAAAAGTGGTTTTGAGAGTTCCTTGTGATCAAGGGCACCTAAGAAAAAAAAATTGATATTAAAATAAATAATTCATTTTGATTCTATGTTTTAATTTGAAATAATTAAAAATAATTAAAGATAAAAAAAATAACAAAATTGATGGAAATGTTCTAAATTGTTCCCTAATCACTTAAGAATAATTAAAATATTTTTCCTGATTTTTGAAATAAAGATATTCAATTTCAAAGCTTAAAAATAATTTTTAAAGGCTAAAAAAAAGTTTTTCACTAAAATAATTCCAATAAATCAAAGAAAAATCAGAAAAATATGAAATTTGTTCCTTTGGGTTCTCTAACATGAGAGAGATTTTTTAAAAATATAAAACTAAATTTTTATTGTTTAAAATATTTTATTTTTATTAAATAACCCAAAATTTAAAATAATTCTGATAAATCACAATGAGCTCAAATAATCATCAAATTTGGTCCAAAGGCTTCTCTAGTCAAGGCCTATCTCCAGTAAAAATTTCAAAGGATTAAAATTTTCCTTGGTCAAGTTAAGAGTTTTCTTTGAAAAATCCTCTTTTTGCATTAAAATAATTATATAAATTAAATTAAATTCTGAAAAAATCATATTTTCTTCTTTAATGTCTTAATTGACCCATGAATGAGGTAGAATAAAAATTTCAAAGTCATTTGAATTGAATTTGACAAATTATGAAGTGT
>NW_018250614.1:915-7095 GCF_001263595.1 Phalaenopsis equestris | reverse complement strand
TTAGTGGTGACTTAGGCCAAATCAAAATTGACTAAATGAGGATTAGAGAAATAAACATAACATAATCAAACATCCTTGAAACACCACTAAGCCCAATTAGGGTTAAAATTTGGCTAAGTGTTCCAACAACACTAACTTGCCTCTTTAAGGGTCTTCACCCACATAATTCTTTAATTGAATCATAAGTGATAATTACCCAATTCTTAGGGATAATTGAGACATCAATGTTCACTGGGTAATAAGGTCATTTACAGGATGACTTATAAAAGAACTCGGGATTTTCGATCAGGCGGCGAGAGAGTAGCACGGACCTGTTTCTTTCTCTAGATCTGTTGGATGTCTTGAAGATCTACTAAACTTAATATGTTTTGCTTGACAAAATCATCCTTAATTAAAATGACCCACCAAAATACAACATAGAGTTAGGAAAACCACCATAACTTTACTTTTCATGCTCTCCATAAACTACCTTAACATGCATTTTTAAGTTTCAGGTGGTGGAATGAGAAGACTTGCCAGGTACGTTTTTACCGTTTACAACGTTGTCTTTCTTGTACTCTTATGTTATACTTTTATTTTTATACAAATTTGCATGGAAAACTAAAACTATTATGATAGCCACAAAACCAAAACCAAAACCAAAACCAAAATTAAAATCAACTAAGATAAAATTTACCCCCACAACATTCAAAGTATAAAATAACTCAAAATTTAATCACAAACATCACACAGAACTACAACTTCAACTAAATTAAGACATTTCTATCAGAGAACTCATCAAGTTGAGTTTAGTAAGTTCATTTAGACTAAGTGAATCCAATAGAAAATAGTGGTGCCGGAACGAGGGAACCGTAGGATCCTAACCGGTGTCGCTCTAATCAACTTTAATATGCCCCAATAAAATTTAAAGAGCTTCAACCATAGGGCCACCTGATTTAACATCATAACTTGACACACTAGAAAACTCAAAGTCATCACGGCAAGGATCTTGGAGCTAGCACGTTGGGCAGCACGACCATCTTCAACAGCAAAACGTGTCTTCCCCAGCTAAACCAATCTTCCTTCCTTAGACTTAAACAACAAATCCATAGTACTTCGAGGTTGCTTGCTTATGTAACGTAAATCCTCACATCATCTTTAGGCCTTTGCATAGCCCTGCTATACAATATAAGCCCTAACTCGTCTTAGGATTCTGAGGTTTTTGTTTGTCACGACCTAAATCCCCATATCTTCCAGGCTATTTGTGTGATTGTTTCAGATGAATGTAAGCCCTAACTAATAAAATTGGCAGGATGAAACACCTAAATATTTCTCCTCAAAATTGAAGCCAAACATTAGGATAGCTTGGGAAGTCACCGAGGTCCGCCTCTGGATCCATGACATCCCCTAGTTCTTCCTCCTTTGGATTCTATAATAAAATGTTCCAAAGTTGAACCAATCTCCTTTCACACCTCTTTGTTTGAACTCATTGAAAAGTTCTACCCTTTAAAACTCCTTGAAGATAATATTTCTTGATTTTTATCAAGAGTCTTCTTAGGTGACCTTGGTCGTTTAAGATGCAATTAAGTATATGGGCTTGCCCTTACAAGAAGCATGTTTGAGCCCAGCTTAATATAAACCCTATTTAATTCTTTATATTACATAAGGGAACTTGTCGGCAAATACAAAGGTTTTGCAGACCAAACGGACGTCATACTTTCCTTAGTTTATGTGATTGAGTCTCATCCTCAAGTCTTGTGTTTATCCTTCAGTACAGATACATGATCTGACATATAGCGCTCTTTCCTCTTAAACTATGAAAAATATGGGTTCAGTTTGATTTAAATCTTCAACGTCCTTCCAAAGCAGGCGACGGGATTTTGATTCTGGCGACCGACAGCTTCTTACGGGCAACTCCCCACAAACCTCCAACCCCCGAAATAACGCCGGCAGCTTCTGGCAACTCAGTTGGGGACAAGCTTTTCTCTCAATACAAATCAAGAAATATTATCTCCACACATCGAAAATGTGTCCATGCCCCTCTTGGACCAAATTACCCTTCTTTTGTTGACATACTTTACCCATTTCTGTCTTAGGACGGTATGGTCAACTACTTGGACTTCAGGACTAGCTGTTCAACCATCTTTGAACAGAAGGGTTCAGAAGACCATTAAGCACTCTTTGAATTTTTATAAGGGGTCGGATCCCCAATAGGTGTGCCGGTGGACTAGTTCCACCTGGGCATTTTCTGCCACTAATTGGGTCCCACACTGGGTCCTAAAATATTTCATATCTCCCTTCTAAATTTGATTTGCTTTTTTGCAAATTAAACCAAATTTTGTTGTGTTGCGTGCATTTTGAAATTTTCTTATATTAATTAAATTTTACACTTTTTTTAAATAAAGGTGTTAAAAATACCCATAAATTAAGACCCGCCCGGTCTACAGATCAACCTCTACTTTCAGTGCTTGCACTAAAAATGACGAGGTTTTAGCCATATAGCTAACCCTGAAACTTTCTGTTTTAAAGCCTGTTGCAGTGGCTTACCCAGCGCTGACCTTTCCTGCAACCTACCAACGGACCGTAGCACCCGTAACGTTGCTCCCACCATCAAGTTCGGAGCTAGATTTGAAGATCTCAAGGTTATCCTCGAAAAAGCCCCATTTGTGGTAATGAAGATTGCTGCTCCGGAAATGCAAGAACCGCCTGCAGAATTCAACCTGAACTGCCTTCAAGACTTCCCTACCTGCAAGAAGGCTAAAGCTACTGTCGTCGCAGCACCCGTCAAACCTGCTATCCCCGCTGCTGCTAAAGGGAAAGAAGTGATGATTGTTGAGAATTTGATTGAAGGATTAACTGTCCCACTACCCGTGTTTGAAATCGGATCAAGTTCAAGGACTGTACCACTGACCCGAACTCAAAGGAGGAACTGCAATAGAAGAGTTCGGAGGTCATTAAAGCCCAGGCTCTCAAAGTGACCCCCGTTGACGAGGAACCTCATCAAGATGAAGAAGTGCTATCGGAAATTTATCCACTCCTGCGAGGTAGTAGATTCCATCCTCTGCTAGATACCGAGGGATATGAGAGTATCCAGAGGATCGCTGCCGCATTATCATCACTTCATGGACATAGTGAGGAGCGAAAGAAGTTCACTCCTATCACTCGAGTTAGTGCACTTTTTAGAAGGTTTGCTACCAAAGAAGGATGCTCGGTTAGCGAGTTACTTAAATGAGTAGGAGATGCAATTTCCCCTCACATGAAGAAGAAAATTTTGAAAGGTGTAAAATCCACCAGACAATCCCGTATGATAACTGGAGTGCCGCCTACTCGCATTCCAGTTTGGAACATTGTTGATATCGCAGTAATTACTATTGATCATACTGCCACCAGACCACAGGTCGTCAACCGGTTAAGTCGAGACTGGGTCCGAAGATCTTACCCGTCATTCCTACAATCCCAAAGATAAAGACAAAGTGATTACCTGGCACTGTAGCCGGTCTACACCATGGGGAGCATACCTTCCCTCGACATACCGATGTTTCTACTAAGACGCCCCGTTCTAAGACATCATCGTCGAAAAATAAAAAGGTATGGGCACCCAAGGTTGCTGCACCGATACAGTACAGTAAACCCACGAGACAGGAAATGAAACCAGTGTCTTAAATATCTGACATTTATCTGACATCGTTCGATACAGTACAGTAAGCCTGCAGGGCAAGAAGTAAAACCAGTGCCTGAAATATCTGACATCGTTGCGACAATAGCCAGCGAGATGAAGGAACAAGTAGAGGATATCCACCAAGGTCCTCTAGATCTTAAAGCAATAAAGGAGTCAATAATCAAGGAAAAGGTTGAGAAATTCAGGATCGAGATTTCTGAGTTAGCTCGAGAGCACGGAGTTTTCGTCAATAGTGACAATGAAAAGTTTGATTACAATGATTACCTGGAGAAGGATTTCATGGATGTCCATGTGATCGAAACAAGAGCTACCAAATCTGCGTGCGAGGCTCAACCTCACACCGAAGAGAACGCCGTAAATGAGCTGCGTAAGGTTATCCTCCTAAGGGATGATTAAGTTAGCCTACTGGAGAAAAGAATAGAAGAGATGACTACAACTATGACCGCCATGGCCATCATTCAGGGGCAATCACAAACACCAAGATTGACTTCTCCAGAGATTAATCAGAAAGAAATAATACACATCATGGATGAAAAAAGAGGCTACTTCAACAATACTTCAGCAAATAAAGATGAACAACCAAAGAAAGATTCTCCATCAGGTGCCATGCCAGGAAAGGAATTCATACAAATGGTTAAACAAGTGCGGGATGCCTTAGCCCAATCCAACGGCGGTGCATCAATTTTGAAGGTTAGACCTTACCTGGAAGAGTTTGATTTCGTGCCTTTCCCCAAGGGTTTTGTGACCTCAAACTTCAATATATTTGCCTCAAACTTCAAGATATTGGAGGGGACTAGAAACCCCAGACAGCACATAGCACATTTTCGAGCCAGTTGTGGCAACACAAGATAAAATGAAGCTCTACTCTGTCAGCAGTTCGTCAACAGCTTATCAGAGATTGCTTTCAACTGGTATGCTGACTTGCCCAACGAGTCAGTTAAAACATTTTTTGAGTTGGAACAGTTATTTGTCAAAAGATTTGTCGGGACACAGCATCATGTGTCTATTAGAGAACTCATGATGGAGAAGCAAAATCCCAACAAAACTTTGGCAGACTATATTTTGAGGTGGAGAAACCTTAGCATGAAATATGAACCTCAGCTACAGGAACATCAAGATATTGAGATTCTACTCAAAAGCATTCATGGGCCAGTAGCTTTCATGCTTAAGGGACTCACCATCAAATCCATTGAGAAGCGACTCAGTAAAACCAACAGTCTCCAAGAAGAAATGAAACACATAGAGCCACATGAAAAGGCTAAGGTGACCAGAGTGTTCGAAAAGAAATCAGGAGTAGTTGCGACTGTCGATAATGAAGCCATACCTAAAATATTCAAAAGCTTGATGAAGAAACCAAAATTAAAACTACCTGATCCAAAGAAACCCGAAGAGGTGGATAAGAAGAATGAACCAAATTATTGCCCATACCATCGGTTGCTTGGGCACACTATAGAAAAATGCTTCGTCTTTAAAGATTGGCTCGAGAGGAACCTCAAGGAAGAGACTATAAAAATCCCGAAGGAGTATTTGAGAGAACCTAAAAATGGTTCCATAAACATGATTTCAGCTGAGCCAATCTCCTCAATTGATATGTATGCTGGAGTAGATGGATGGAGTACAACTTGGGATGAACTCAAGAGGGTCCTTAATCAAATACAAGATTCATCAAAGCAAGCTTCAAAGAACACCGAAGAAGGATGGAATGATGTATGGAGCAGATCATCCAAGAAGATATTGAATAAGCTACAGTCTGCATCAAATCAAGCCTCTATTCAGAGTTCGCAACATATTGAGCCCGAGATGAAGATTTTGCTAGGAGATCCGTCATCGTCAATGAAAAAAGAACAAGAAGAAGAAAAGTGTCACTGCCAAGATTGATAGCACGGGGGGTAGGATAGGGGCTGCCTCTACTAGATTGGTTGTCTCGGATTTGGGGAAGAAAATCTTCGAAACCCCTTGACTTTGTATGATTATCTTTTTGTCCCTCCGGGGCCTTATTAATATAATGATTGTGATTTTTGCTACGTTTTGACTATTTCTGGTGATAACATAGCTGATTATGATAACTGATTATGATCGATCTAGCTGCGATCTCGATTCCCAAAATGATCCTCAAATCGTACTCAAGTCTGATGAACTCGTCATCGAGGCCAAAGAAGACATCAATAATACTGCTTATGACAGCACCGATAACGAAGAGCCAGTTCTCAAGCATCATGGTACTCCGCTTGCCATCAAATTAGATTTTTCCGACAAAGAGGAAAAGACATTGGAAGATTCAACAATGATATCTCAAGGAGAAGAAATCACAGAAGTTAACTTAAGGAACGGAAAAGTGTTACCACCAAGAATAACTCAAACAGATAAAGGAAGATAGATAATGACTCAAGAAGAGATACCCCCACCTCCACCAGTGGAGGAACCACAGGATCAAGATAAAATTGGAGGATCCTATAAAGTAGACTACAACGTGCTAGCTCATTTTAAGAAGTTGCCTGTCTGACTAAGCATCTACGACGCTC
>NW_018250614.1:0-777 GCF_001263595.1 Phalaenopsis equestris | reverse complement strand
TCTAGTTGTTACCACCGACCCCAATCGTCCGCTCTACATCTCCGTCAGCATTGGCAGATTTGTGTTATCTAGAGTTTTAGTGGATCTTAGAGCATCTCTTAACTTGATGAGCCTACGGACATTGGTGTATTTGGATATCAAAGCTGAAGAGCTCACGACCGATAAAATGATGTTAAGAGGATTCAACCAAAGGGAGAAAGAGCCCTTGGATCAATTACATTACTTATGAAGGTTGGAGAACTCGTAACAACCGTTAGATTTCATATTATCGACGCCGAGACCTCTTTTAACGCTCTATTAGGTCGACCATGGATTCATGAGCACAACATGGTTCCATCATCCCTACACCAGTGCATCAAATACCATAAAAGATGGTCAAGAAAATTGCATCAAGGGAGACCTACAACCATTTTCAGTGCACGAAGTTGGTTCGCGCAAGATTTTGACAAAAAAAAATAAAGATTCAGAAGAATCACAAAAATGAAGCCGAACAACTCTGCTTCAACAACCTTCTACCACTCCCTTACAATGAGTTGGTGGAGGTTCTTCTAGTTCATGCACTCGAGGTCGAGGCCGGGAACGTGGACGAGGAAAGATCAATTTAATTGTTGAACGGACTAGGAATATTGATGATGAAGACAATTCCAAAAACGAAATAATGATGACAAGGCAGAAGAGACCTCAGTACGAGATATCTCTAGAAGATATAGAGAAAATTGAGTATGAAACAATGTATGATCAAATAAATCACTATGTGAATACTATGACCCTCACTCT
>NW_018250613.1:0-412 GCF_001263595.1 Phalaenopsis equestris | reverse complement strand
TGTGATATAGACGGAGATATTATTAGTGGAATTCAAGTCGGATGGCTGAATTTGAGGAATGCATCAAGCCTATTGTGTGATAGAAAAGTATCACTCAGACTTGAAAGAAAATTTTATAAGATGATAGTAAGATCTGCAATATTTTATAACGCAAAATGTTGGCTTTTAAAAGAGAAGCATAAAACGAAGTTAAAAGCTGCTGAGATGAGAATGCTTACGTGAATGAGTGGCTTGATAAGATTAGAGAGAGTCATCTTAGATTGATTACTTTAAATGTAGATCATCTGATAATCCGGTTAAGCGAGTATATGTTTTAGATTCAACTTATGTTAAGAAAGGTAGAGGTAAACCAGAAAAAACTTAAGGATGCCGTAGAAAAAAAAATGATCTTAATTTATTAGGATTAAATGAA
>NW_018250612.1:15710-19604 GCF_001263595.1 Phalaenopsis equestris | reverse complement strand
GATTATCATCAAATTCCAATTGCTCATGAGGATTACGATAAGACAACATCTGTAAGCCCTTAAGGAACATTTACTCTTCGTAGAATGTCTTTTGGACTATGCTAGGCACCTGCAACATTTTAAAGATGTATGATGTCAATATTTAGTAATTTGATTGAGCATGGAGTGGAATTAATTATGGATGATTTCTCTGTTTTCATGACTTCATTTGAATTATGCTTAAATAATTAAAAAAAGTTCTAGAATGATGTGAAAAATTCAACCTAGTATTAACTTGGGAAAAATGTCAATTTATGGTTACGAGAGGAATTTTACATGGGCATAAAATTTTTAAAAATGGCATGGAAGTAGATCCTGCAAAAGTTCAAGTTATTCAAAAATTACCACCACTGACTACGGTCAGAGGGGTGAGAATTTTTCTAGGTCATGCTTCTTTCTAAGCATTTGATTGGGAGAAATAGTTTGAAATAATGTCCGATGCTAGTGATTATGCTCTTGGAGCTATTTAGGACAAAGGCACAACAACGTTTTTAAAGTAATATATTATGCTTGTAAAACTCTGAATGATGCTCAAATTAACTACACTACTATTGAAAGAGAGTTATTAGCTTTTGTCTATGCCAATGATAAATTAGACCTTACTTAATTGGTTCTAAATGTATAGTGCATAAAAATCAACCTGCTATTAAATACTTAATGCAAAATAAGGATGTTAAACCAAGGTTAATTAGATGGATAATTCTATTGTAAGTGTTTGATTTTTCTGTAGTTTATAGAAAGGGAAATGACAATCAAATAGCTAATCATTTGTCTAGACTAGAAAAATAAATATTAACTAATTTTGTAAATAAAATTTTAGAATATTTTCCTAATAAACAATTATGTAGTATTGATGAAATAGATACACAGTGGTATGTCGATGTAGTAAATTATGTTGCAAGTTATATTCTACGACCAGATATAAAGAATCAACAATTAAAGAAATTTATATATGATTCAAAATTCTATCTTTGGGATGACCCATATTTATATAAACAATATAATGATCTAATTATTAGAAAGTGTGTTCCTTATGAAGAAACTCAACAAATAACTGAAAAATGTCATGGTTCTAATTTTGGAGAACATTTTGGAATAAATAGAACTGCTTATAAAATTTTACAAGCTGGATTTTATTGGTCTACTCTTTTTAGAGAAGTTAATGAATATATTCAAAAATGCGATCGATCTCAACGAATAAGAAATATTTCTAGAAGAAACTTATTTTTAGAAGAAATGAAATGCCTCAAAATTATGCATTAAATGTTGAAATTTTTGATGTGTGAGGATTAGATTTTATGGGACCATTATGCCTTCATTTGGAAAATTATATATAGTACTTGTTATTGATTATATGTCCAAATGGATTGAAGTTGTTGTTGTACCTAAATGTAATGGTCAGAGTGTTTCTAAATTTTTAAATAAAAATATTTTTATAAGATTTGAAATACTGAGAGTAATTATTACAGATGAAGGATCCCATTTTAGAAAAAAGAGAATCGAGAAATTGATAAAGAAATGTGATATTCTGCATAGATTCTATATTGTTTATCATCCTCAGACTAGCAGTCTAGCAGAAATATCAAATTTTAAAATTAAAAAAAATTTAGAAAAAATTATAAATCCTTATAAATTGGATTGGTCTGCTAGATTAGATACTGCATTATTGGCATATAAAACTACTTATAAAACCCTTATAAGAATGTCCCCATACAAACTTATTTTTGGAAAAACATGCTACTTTCCAGTAGAATTGGATCATAAAGCATTTTGGGCTATTAAGGAATTTAATTTTAATATAAAAGATGCTAGTGAGAAAAGATTATTGCAGCTCAATGAACTTGAGGATATCAGAAATGAAGCATATGATGATGCAAAAATCTATAAAGAGAAAATGAAAATATGGCATGATCAAAAGATTATTAATAAAAAGTTTGAACCTGGATAAGAAGTTCTATTAATAATACAAGATTGAGATTTTTTCCAGGAAAACCGAAATCCAGATGGTTAAGACCATTTAATGTGATTAAAGTCTATCATTATGGAACAGTTGTTATTAAGGATCCTAAAAGTAGAAAGATATTTAAAGTTAGTGGACATCGATTGAAACATGATTATGAAGGACACATACCCTAATTTAAAAAAGTTTTAATGTTAAGTCAACCCAACGAAACCAATGGTATGTCGGGCTTACAACGTTAAACCAAGCGCTTTGTTGGAGGCAACCCATATTTGAATCTATATATCTATATATTATTGTTTTGTTAATAAATGTTTTTATGTATTAGGAAATAATAGTAATTTTAAGTCCTACACAATTTTATATATCATTAATTAAGACAAATATTGGTACTGGAGGAAAATTGGGAATCAAATTGAACAAAAAAATTTCAGACGTGAATTTAGCCTCTAGCGCTGACAGCACCCGACTAAAGAACCATGGCGCCGATAGCTCCATCGGGAGCGCCGATGGTGTCTCGAGCATTTTCCATGTGTTGAATGGTTTTGGCGGACTTTGACTTGATTTTTTCTCCACAATAACAGCACACAGATGTCTATCATTATGGAACAGTTGTTATTAAGGATCCTAAAAGTAGAAAGATATTTAAAGTTAGTGGACATCGATTGAAACATTATTATGAAGGACACATACCCTAATTTAAAAAAGTTTTAATGTTAAGTCAACCCAACGAAACCAACGGTATGTCGGGCTTACAACGTTAAACCAAGTGCTTTGTTGGAGGCAACCCAAATTTGAATCTATATATCTATATATTACTGTTTTGTTAATAAATGAGTTTATGTATTAGGAAATAATAGTATTTTTAAGTCCTACAAAATTTTATATATATTAATTAAGACAATTATTGGTACTGGAAGAAAATTGGGAATCAAATTGAACAAAAAAATTTCAGACGCGAATTTGGTCTCTGGCGCTCACAGCGCCCGACTAAAGAACCATGGCGCCGATAGCTCCATCAGGAGCACCGACGGTGTCTCGAGCATTTTTCATGTGTTGAATGGTTTTGGCGGACTTTGGCTTGATTTTTTCTCTACAATAACGACACAAAGATTTTTCTTCCTCCTCGCTACTTCAAAGAGGAATTTTGTGTGCTGTAAAGAAAGGAAGAGATTCAGAGGAACTTTGAGGAGTTTTCTTGGGGAGAAATTAGAAGATAAATTTATTCTGTTGTAGTTTGTATGACTTTAATTTTATATATGAATTCTGAGTTTTGTTATGTTTTCCCCATGAGATCTGAGTAGTTTTCTTTGTCTTTCTCCTTGTCTTGAGATTTATGAAATGGTGATTTAAATTGGTTGAGCTATAAAAATGTTAAGGAAATTGTGATGAGCTTTTCACTTCGATCTTAATTTACTTTCAATCTGGCCAATTGATTTGTTAGAATTTGTTGACTTTTACAACTAAAGTGAATATTACATCCAAGATTCAGGGAAGTTAAAGCCCTTGGAAGTTGGGTGAAAATAAATAGGGAAATAAAATTATCGGGCGTAGAATTTCAGATTTTAGAGTGATAGACTAAAATCCCCAATTTGGTCCTATCATTTGGGTGCTGAAGTGAGAGTCGGTATCCTCCTAGCCTCGCCGCAGATTCAGTAAATAAGCTTAGGATTAGTCAATGTTCTTTATGCCTAGACCAAAGGGTAAAGAATAGGTATGCTTCTATTTGAAACAATATAAATTGAACTGAATCACTTTATTCATTCACTATAATTTCTTGACAAGGAGAAGGATGATTTCTTATATATTGAATATCACATTAAAAACCTTATTAGTATAATTAGTTATTTAAGAGTTTTTAAAATTACATATTTATTTCAATTACCTATTAGTGA
>NW_018250612.1:13656-15389 GCF_001263595.1 Phalaenopsis equestris | reverse complement strand
ATAATTAGAGTAACAGATAAATTAGGATTATTAGAAAATTTTTACTTGAATTGTAACTTATTTTCATATTTAGTTGACTAGTTTACTGTGTACTGATTTCAACTTGTATGCGTAAATTTGGACCTAAAAATCTTATACCCTACGATTCGATATTAGAACACACTATTAGAAATATTAGAAGATTGAGAAGATAACGTAGAAATTCTGATACAATGGAAAACAACATGAACAATCAAGGAATAGAAAGGGAACACCAACCTAGACCCCTACGATATTAAGCACATCCTACAGCAGATGAAATTCACTTATCTATCAAAAAACCTGATGTAGCTGCTAATTCATTTGAGCTTAAATATGATATTATCCAAATGGTACAAAACAATCAATTTGGAAGTACACCAAATGAAGATCCTAATTTATACCTTGCTAGTTTTTTAGAATTGTGTGCTACCTTTAAATATGACAGAGTTTCAAACGATGCTGTTAGACTTAGACTTTTTCCTTTTTCACTTAGGGATAAGGCTAAGATGTGGTTAAATTCATTAACACCAGGATTTATTAGAACTTGGGGAGAACTATCACAGAAATTTCTATCCAAATATTTCCCTCCATCCAAAACTACTAAACTTAGAAATGACATAACATCGTTCTGTCAAATAGATGGGAGTCAATATATGAAGCTTGAGAGAGATTTAAAGATTTTCTTAGGAAATGCCCTAATCATTCGTTACCAGATTGGTTGATAATTCAAACTTTTTATAATGGATTAGTGGGATCACTTAGATTGACTATAGATGCTGCGGCTGGTGGTTTTATTAATTGTAAATGATGGGGCTTATTTGTTAATAGAAGAGATGGCTACCAACAATTTTCAATGGCCCTCTAAAAGAGTAAATCCTAAAAGAGTAGCTAGTATCCATGATTCTGACACAATATCTATGTTAGCTTCGCAGATTGCTGCAATATCAAAGAAATTAGATCATTATGGAATGAATTACTCTCCAACACCACCTATAATGGAAGAGAATTCAACTGGGCAATTTGTAGATGTTCAACCTTCATCTGAGATTTTAAATGCTATTAATAGACCCAACAACCCCTATTCGAACTATTATAACCCAGGTTGGAAGAATCATCCAAATTTTAATTGGAATAACAATTCTTCTACAAATCAACAATGGGCGAACAACCCAGTTAGTAAATTCATCCAACCAAGGAAATGTTAATTATAAACGTTCTTATCCTCCAGGATTTAACAGTAACACTCAAATTAAGGAAAAGATGTTGTCTATGGAAGAGCTGATATTAAACAGGGGTTAACAATTCCAGAATCAAGAAAATCAATTACAAATTCAAGAAAATTAATTACAAAATCAAGGAACTACTATTAAGAATATCAAAAATCAGTTAGGGCATATCACTACTGCGCTTAGTAATCAAACATTAGGAACTTTTCCTAATACTGTGGAACCAAATCCTAAAGATCAAGGAAAAGAACAAATCAAGGCGATACAATTACGAAGTGGAAAAGAATTGGAAATAAGAGTATAGAAAGAAACAAAAATTGAAAAAGAGAAAGTGGATACAGAAAAAGAAAAGGATCATGAGTACCCAGATTTAGAATATCTACTTACACCAATGAAAATTACTGTGGAGAAACCTCCATCACCATTTCCTCAAAGATTGAAGCAACACAAAAAGAATAAATAATTTTCCAAGTTTATAGAAATTCT
>NW_018250612.1:1119-10950 GCF_001263595.1 Phalaenopsis equestris | reverse complement strand
ATTGTGTATGCTTTAGATAAATTTAGATCTTATTTAATTGGAGCTAAATGTGTTGTGCATACTGATCACTCTGCTATTAAATATCTGATGCAAAAGAAGGATGCTAAACCAAGGTTAATTAGATGGATACTTTTGATGCAAGAATTTGTTCTTGTGGTTATTGATAGAAAGGGAACTGATAATCAAATTGCTGATCATTTGTCAAGATTAGAAAACCAGGAATTATCTGACATCGACAAAGAAATTACAGACAGTTTTCCTGATGAACAACTTTATAATATTAATGAGTGGAAAATACCATGGTATGCTGATATTGTTAATTTATTAGAAGTGATAATTTGCCACCTATTCTGACACTGCAACAACAAAGAAAATTCATTCATGATGTGAAAGCATATTTTTGGGATGAGCCTTATTTATATAAACAATGTAAGGATCTTATTATGATGAGATGTGTACCTTATGAAGAAACTAATCTATTCATGATGTCATGATTCTGAATTTAGAGAATATTTTAGGATTGATAAGACTGCTTATAAAACTCCTATTGGAATGACTCCTTAAAGACTAATTTTTGGAAAGATTTGTCATATACCAGTAGAATTGGAGCATAAGGCATATTGGGCAATTAAAGAATTCAATTATAATTTGAAAGATGCTGGTAAAAAGAGATTGTTAAAATTAAATGAAATGGAAGGATTAAGAAATGAGTCTTATGATAATGACAGAATTTATAACAAAAAATTAAAGTTATGGCATGATCGGAAGATTCACCAAAAGCACTTGGAACCAGGACAAGAAGTTTTACTTACAACATTTACCCTTGAATCATCATAAAAATTGGATCCATAGAAAAAAATTAGAATGCATTCGGACCAGAGCGAAACTGTGCAATTTTTGCCTTGGGCGCCAACGGCGCCATCGACGCCGCCGACAGTAGGTTTTTCCTGAGAGTCCAGGAAATTAAATATAGAAGGCTCGTCGACGCCACTGATGGCAAGGTTGGTGGGATGACGGTTTCTAAAGTTTAAATCACGATTTTTGGCGGTTTTTGAGCGGGAGTTACTCCTTTTAAACTCCCAAATTTTATTCTTAAGTTCATAGTTCCCCAAAAATAAAGAGAAATAACAAATTGAAGATAGTGATGAAGTTATGTTGGACGAATTAGAAAAAGAAAAATTAGATTATGTTCAAAAGAGAGAGATTTGAGATGCTTGATATTATAGAAAATGCTGATAAGAATCTAGTTCCGTCAATTATAAAACCACCTGAACGTGAGTTAAAAATATTGCCAAGCCACTTGAAATATATGTTTCTGGGAGACTCATCTACATTAGTTGTTATTATATCTTCAAAATTAAATGATTTGCAAGAGCAAAGACTGTTAGATACATTATAAATATATAAGAAAACTTTTGGTTGGACCTTAGCTGATATTAAGGGATTACAGTCCTTTGATCTGTATGCAACGAATTATACTAGATGAACATTATAAACCAAGAGTTGATCCACAAAGGAGATTAAATCCAATGATGAAAGAAATAGTTAAGAAGGAAATTTTGAAATGGTTAGACATTGAAATAGGTAAGTCCAATTCATTGTGTTCCTAAGAAAGGAGGAATGACTGTTGAAATAAAAGAAAATAATGAATTAATACCTATCAAACAAGTTATTGGGTGGCGTATTTGCGTTGATTATAGAAAATTAAACACTGCCACCAGGAAAAATCACTTCCCTTTACCTTTTTTAGACCAAATAGTAGATAGACTTGCTTTGCACAAATATTTTTATTTTTTAGATGGATATACTGGTTACCATCAAATTCCTATTGCTTCTGAGGATCAATAAAAGAATTCCAGAGATGTATGATATCTATATTTAGTAAGTTAATTGATGATGGATTGGAACTATTTATGGATGATTTCTTTGTATTTGGAACATCATTTGACGCATGCTTAAATTATCTTGAAAAAGTTTTGGAGTTATGCGAAAGAACTAATTTAGTTCTAAATTGGGAGAAATGTAAATTTATGGTTGCAAGTGGAATTGTGTTAGGGCATAAAATTTCAGAAAATTGTATGGAAGCAGACCCTGCAAAAATTCAAGTTATATCTAAACTAAGACCGCCTACTAATGTAAGAGAGGTTAGGAGTTTTCTTGGACATGTTGGTTTTTACAGGCATTTTATTAAACATTTTTCAAAAATTACTAAAACTCTATGCCAACTTTTGGAAAAGGACAAGAAATTTAAATTTTAGTGAAAGTTTTTTATATGCCTTTGAGTTATTAAAGAAAAAATTAATCACAGCCCCTATTATAGTTTCACCTAACCGGGAGAAACCATTTGAACTGATGTGTGATGCTAGTGATTATAGAGCTAAATGTGTTGTTCACACTTATCCCTCTGCTATTAAATATCTGATGCAAAAGAAGGATGCTAAACCAATGTTAATTAGATGGTATGGATACTTTTGATGCAAGAATTTGATCTTGTGGCTATTGATAGAAAAGGAACTGATAATCAAATTGCTGATCATTTGTCAAGATTAGAAAACCACAAATATCTGACACTAACAATGAAATTACAGACAGTCTTCCTGATGAACAACTTTATAATATTAATGAGTGAAAAATATCATGGTACGTTGATATTGTTAACTATATTGTAAGTGATAATTTGCCACCTATGATGACACTGCAACAACAAAGAAAATTCATTCATGCTGTAAAAGCATATTTTTTGGATGAGTGAGCCTTATTTATATAAACAATGTAAGGATCTTATTATGAGGAGATGTGTACCTTATGAAGAAACTGATCTATTCATTCAGAAAAGTCATGATTCTAAATTTAGAGAACATTTTAGGATTGATAAGACTGATTATAAAACTCTTATTGGAATGACTCCTTAAAAACTGATTTTTTGAAAGAATTGTCACTTACCAGTAGAATTGGAGCATAAAGCATATTGGGCGATTAAAGAATTCAATTATAATTTGAAAGATGTTGGTAAGAAGAGATTGTTACAATTGAATGAATTGGAAAAGTTGAGAAATGAATCTTATGCTAATGACAGAATTTATAAGGAGAAACTAAAGTTATGGCATGATGGAAAGATTAACCAGAAGAACTTTGAACCAGGACAAGAAGTTTTGCTTTGCAATACTTGGCTGAAGTTATTCCCTGGGAAATTGAAGCCTCGTTGGTTAGGACCCTTTACTGTGACTCAAGTTTATACTTACGGAGCTGTTGAAATTGAAGATCACAAGACTGGAAATAGATTTAAAGTAAATGGACACACATTAAAACCATTTTTTGAGGGTAAAAGACCAAATTTTAAAGAAGTTTAAAGAGGTTTTAATGATCAGTCAACCTGAATAAACCTGAATAGGTCGGGCTGACGACGTTAAACCAAGTGCTTTATGGGAGGCAACCCATAATAATCTTTATTTTTATTGCGATTATAGTAGTTTTTATTTGAAATTATTGTTAGTTTGTGGTAGTATAATACTCTACTACTCTTATTTACCCTTGAATCATCATAGAAATTGGATCTATAGAGAAAAATTGGAATGCGTTCGGA
This sequence comes from Phalaenopsis equestris, assembly GCF_001263595.1. Classification (NCBI taxonomy): domain Eukaryota; kingdom Viridiplantae; phylum Streptophyta; class Magnoliopsida; order Asparagales; family Orchidaceae; genus Phalaenopsis; species Phalaenopsis equestris. The sequence continues at coordinate 7,367 of NW_018250612.1, read as the reverse complement.
TGAGAGCGAAACTGTGCAATTTTTGCCTTGGGTGCCAACGGCGCCATCGACGCTGCCGATAATAGGTTTTCCTGAGAGTCCAGCTAGGCTAAAGATACCAGCTCTCACTCTAGAGTTACCTCGATTCCCTCTACCCGGGGGCTAACATCCCATATCAGAACCTAAAAAAATAAATCAAGTTAGATGCTTTAGCCTGTCACTCTAAAGTCCTCTCATTCTACACCCTTTAAAGATTATTTCTTTATTTATTTGCACTAAATCATATGACTTACATTCTCATTCATACAACCTCATGTGATTCTTTCCAATTGTTGACTGAGATAATACTAGCCCAGTTCTTACATGTTCTCATAACAAATTTTAACATCTAGACGGACGGGATCAAGAAGTAAATGAAGTACATGAAATTAAATCATCACAACTTCTTCCAACATTAAACATCAATACTCACCACTGTTTTTCATCCAAAACTTAATTACTTATCAAATTACTTATCATTTTAAGGAGAAAGATAAAGAAAACTACTCAGAATCCATGGAGAAATCAAAACCACACTTTAGTTTATAAGTAGAAATCATTGTCAAACCAACAAAAAATGATTAAAACCAAAAGTAGTTTAAAAACAAAGATAAAAACTTAACTCAAATCCTCCACCAAACTCTTGAAGTTTCTTTGAATCTCTTCTCTCCTACAGCACTCTTAGCTCTCACAATAAAATTAAGAACAAAAAGGATAAAGAAAATTTGTGGTGCCTTAAAAATCTCTCCAAAAGTTCCTCCAAGAACTATTTCAAGAACTTTTCAGGACTTCCCCCCTTTTTTCTCTTAACTTCCTTTTTTTATAATTTTCCAATTGGTGTCTCGTTATCTCTTCAAAATATGTCTTGATTCAATATATTTTCCAAGGGATGCCTCCTTTCACAAGTATTTTAACCATATTTTTCTTTCTGGTGGTCATAACCACCCTCTCTAGCCATTAGGTGCCTCCAATGTCCCTTAAAAAATTGGCAAAATGAATTAACCTGTCAAATAACTGCCTCTGGCACTTAAGCGCAGGGCCTCTAGCACATAAGCGTCGGATGTGGCGCGCGCCAAAACACTTTTGCACCATTTTTGCATTTTTGCTCCAAATTTAATCCTTTTTCACTCTTTTTAGAAATTTTCACCTTTTTACTTGTACCTGGATAAAAAATGCACAAATACCTTCCATTAAAGTGTAATATCTCTAAAAATAGATACAAAAATGTGTCTAAAAACATTATATATTTTAGGTGTATTAATTGCCCGATGGTCGCACAAGTTAGCTGAATCTTTACCATCACGTATTGTCGTCAAGTTTTTTCTAGGAAGCTGAATGGTTACTGTCATTACTACCAATGACTTTGTTACCCCTGCCACTCTATGGTTTACAAGAAGTCAATCGGTTAAATTTCTTCTTTGTTGAGAACTCAACCAGTTGTTGCCAAAAAGATTGTCTAGAAAAGGGAAAAGATAAAGACGTTGCCCTATGTTATGTTTGGTTCGCACTACGGGGAGCATGCCTCTCTATGATATGTTAATGCCTCTGTTGAGACACTCCGTCTCAAGTCATCACTGTCAAGAAAGAAGGTGTAGGTACCCAAAGGTGTTATACCAACACGGTCAAGTGAGCTCGCAGGGCAGAATGGTGGAATGAAGCGAGAGTCCGAAGTATCCGACATCGTCGTAGTGAGTGCTCCAAAATTTGATGAACAAGTGAAGGATGTTCAAGAGAATTCTCTTGATATTAAGAGGATACAAGAAGCAATAATTGAAGAGAAAGTTGAAAATCTTGGAGCTGAGATTTTTGAGTTAGCCAAAGAACATGGTGTAACCATTGATGATGATGATGAGGATTTTGATTTCAACGATTACCTCGATGAAGATTTCATGGACATTCAAGTCATCAAGACCAAAGCTACCTCATCTACGCACGATGCCTAACCTCTCATCAGCGGGAATACCGCAGATGATTTGTGCAAAAATTAGGTGTGGTAATTTATGAATAATAATGTTAAGCACTTAAAGTTTGGATTCCATGCAAGTATACATATCGTTATCAAGTAATATAAAACTTTCTTTTTAAGTCACAAATAAGGATCCCACGAGGAAGGTTTAAATTTAAAATAATAAATTAAATAGGAAATTCACAAAAATTAATCAAAATTACTGTCACTAGTATTGAATGTTTAAGATACTATCAAAGCTAAATTATTTACTACGAGCAAAATTTAAAAGTAGAGTTTTAAATTAATAACCAATAAATTTTTATGTGATAAAATTTTCTAATATTAAAACAACTTTCCCACTACAATGAATTTTTGGTGAAATGAGATGAGATAAATGATTTAGATATGTATTGTGCCAAATAGGAGCAATTTAATTCTCTACCCTGATTCAGTGTTATAGAAATTATTGGTTAATCTTAGGTTTAGTCCCTAAATCCGTGTCTAGGCTAGGAAGATATTGGCTCCCACTCCAAAGCTCCCGCTCCCCTTCCCCTGAAGGCTAACTCTTATTTAGTTTTTAAAAACTACTAAGATCGAATTGGGGATTTTTAGTTTGTCACCCTAGAAATCTCCAATTCTACACCCACCAAAGTATATTTTCCTATTTATTTGCACTTAATTCCATGAATGAAATCCTACTTCATGGAATTAAATGTAAATAAATAGGGAAATATACTTTGTTAGGTGTAGAATTGAAGATTTTTAGGGTGACAAACTAAAAATCCCTAATTCAATCTTACTGTTTAAAAACTAAAGCGAGATTTGGCCCAGGGGAAGGGAAGTTGGAGCTTTGAAGTGGGGGCCAGTATCCTCCTAGCCTAACCACGGATTTAGGGACTAAACCTAAGATAAGATTAAAGATTAACCAATGATTTTCTATAACACTAAATTAGGGTAGAGAATTAAAATTGCTCCTATTTGACACAATACATATCTAAACAATTTATCTCATCTCATTTCACCAAAAATTCAATGCAGTGGGAAAAATGTTTTTTCATATTAGAAAACTTCTTCACATGAACATAATTTAGTAGTTATTAATTTTAAATGCTACTTTTAAATTTTATTTGTCGTAAATAATTTAGCTTTGATAGTATCTTAAACATTCAAAATTAGTGACAGTAATTTTGATTGATTTCTGTCAATTTCCTAGCTAATTTATCATTTCAAATTTATACCTTCCTCGTGGGATCGATATTTGAGACTTAAAAAGAAAATCTTATTTTACTCGATAACGATACGTATAATTTCGTAGAATCTCAACTTTAAGTGCTTAACGTTATTATTCATAAATTACCACATCTAGTTTTTGGCGTAGTTGTAAAGCAGAGTCAACTTTATTAATTTTATGCAACTATATTTTCTTGGATTAAGTTTTTCGCAGCGTTGTTGGGGAAGGTAACTGTAAATTAAATTGATTTGGTAAATTAGGAAATTTAGAGATAAAAATATACAAAATACAAAATATCAAAAAAATTATAAAATCAAAAATCCAAAAATATATAACTATATATTTAAGAGTATTTTTAAGAAATTTTTCTTTGCTTATTGTATTTGTCTATGCGAAATATTGGATCTGAAGGTTTAGTAACATACGATTCTGAATTGGAACGTACTATTAGAAAAATTCAAAAACAAAAAAAAGAAATTAAAATTTTGAACAAAATGGCGAATAACTTAGATAATCAAGTGAATGAAAATCGACAAAGACCTTTAAAAGATTATACGAATCCAACAACAGATGAACTACACTTAACTATTTAAAATCCTAACGTTGCTGCTAATTTATTTGAGCTTAAATCTCCTATTATCCAAATGGTACAAAATAATTAGTTTGGAGGAACACTTATTGAAGATCCTAACTTACATCTTGCTAGTTTTCTTAAAATTTGTGCTACTTTTAAATATGACATAGTTTTTAATGTTGTTAGACTTAGAATTTTTCCTTTTTCATTAAGGGATAAAGCCAAAGCTTGGTTAAACTCATTAGCATCTGGATCTATCAGAACTTGGGAGAACAATCACAAAAATTCTTAGCTAAATATTTTGCACCCTCGAAAACTACTAAACTTAGAAATGATATTACATCTTTTTGTCAATTTGAAGGGGAATTGATATATGAAGCCTGGAAAAGATTTAAGGATCTCCTTAGAAAATGTCGACACCATGCTTTACCAAATTGGTTAATAATTCAAACTTTTTACAAGGGATTAGTAGGATCACTTAGATCTATTATAGATGCTGTTGCATGTGGATCTTTAATGTCAAAACCTTTTGATGAAGCATACTCCTTAATAGAAGAAATGACTACTAATAATTTTCAATGACCCCTGAATGGGTAAATCCTAAGAGAGTAGCTAGTATTAATGAATCTGATGCAATGTCTATTTTAGCATCTCAAATTGCTACTACATCAAAAAAGATTGATCAAATTGGAGTGAACTATTCTCAAATACCACCAGTATTAGGGGAAAATTCACTAGGACAGATAATTGATACTCAATCATCTTATGAAACTTTGAAGGCTATTAATAATCGTAATAATAAACCTTATTTAAACTATTACAATCCTGGTTGGAAAAATGTCCCTAATTTTAGTTGGAATAATTAAAGCAATTCAATAAACCCCTTAGAAAATTTAAATAACCATGGAAATCCTAATTATCGACCTTATTATCCTCCTGAATTTAACTCTAACCCTAACCCACAAGTTAAGGAAAAGAAGTTGACGATGGAAGAGGTAATGTTGAATATGGGAAACCAAATACAAAATCAAGGGGCTGCTATTAAAAATATTGAAAATCAATTAGGACATATTATTACTGCACTTAGTAACATATCTTCAAGAAATTTTTTGAATACTGTAGATGTTAATCCTAAATATCAAAATAAAGAACAAATTAGAGCAATTCAATTACGAAGTGGAAAAGAAGTTGAAACAAGAATACAAAGAGAAACAGAAGTTGATGAGGAGAAGGAAGAGATTGGGTCCTAAGTTGATTTCAAAATAAGATAGTGTGGTTGAAATACGAATAGTTGACTCGGGATATCACTAGCCTTTTAAATTCCTGCCATGTGACTGGGTCATGACTTTCAAGAATAAAGACAAACAATTTACAAAATTTTTTAAAATTCTTAAAAAGTTAACAAGAAACATTCCTTTCATTGAAGCTTTGGAACATATGCCAAGTTATGTGAAATTTATGAATGATATACTAAACAAGAAAAAGAAGCTTGCAGATCAAGAGACTGTTGCACCTAGTGAAGAGTGTAGCACTATTATCCAAAAAAAGCTTCCTGAAAAGTTAAAAGATCTTGGTAGTTTTACTATACCTTGTGCAATTGGTGAAAATTTTTATGAAAAAGTCATATGTGATTTAGGAGCAAGTATCAACCTTATGCCTTTATCAATTTTTAAACATTTAGATTTAGGAGAGCTTTCCTCCACTATTGTAACTCTTCAGTTAGCTAATCAAACAATTACATATCTTAAAGGAGTTATAGAAGATGTATTAGTAAAAGTGGATAAATTTATTTTCTCTGTAGACTTTATAGTGTTAGATATGGTGGAAGATAAAGAAATTCCTATTATTTTAGGGAGATCATTTCTTGTAATAGGTAGAGCTATGATAGATGTGCAAAAAGAAGAATTAATAATGAGAGTTAATGATCAAGAAGTAAAATTTAATATTGCAAAAGCTATGAAATATCCTGCAATAGAAAAAGACAATCAATGTTTTAGGATAGAAGTTACTTATTATCTAAGTAATGAGAAATTTATGAAAGAGTTTAAAGAGAAATTAAAGCAAGATGACTTTAGTGAAAATTAGGATGAAGTAAAAGAAGAAAATTTAGATTATATTCAGAATAAATTTGAAACTTTAGATTTGTTGGAAAATGATAATAAAAATTTTATTCCTTCAAGTATTAAACCACCTGAACTAGAACTAAAAGTATTACCTGCTCATTTAAGATATGTATTTTTAGGAGATTCATCTACATTGTCTGTTATTGTATCTTTTGAGTTAACTGAAATTCAAGAACAAAAATTGATACAAATGTTAAGAAGATATAAAAAGGCTTTTGAATGGACTTTAACAAATATTAAAGGAATTTGTCCTTCAATTTGTATGCACAGAATTTTATCAGATGAAAAATACGAACCTAAAGTTGATCCTCAAAGGAGATTAAACCCAATAATGAAAGTTGTACGAAAAAATTT
>NW_018250612.1:496-1040 GCF_001263595.1 Phalaenopsis equestris | reverse complement strand
AAGTAAATGAGAAAAATGAATTAATTCCAATAAGACAAGTTACTGGTTGGAGAATTTATATAGATTATAGAAAATTAAACTTGGCCACCAGGAAAGATCACTTTCCTATACCCTTTCTAGATCAAATTTTGGATAGATTGGCTGGAAATAAAAATGACTATTTTCTAGATGGATATATCGATTATCATAAAATTCCAGTTGCTCCTGAGGATTAAGATAAGACAACATCTATAAGCCCTTAAGGAACATTTACTCTTCGTAGAATGTCTTTTGGACTATGCTAGGCACCTGCAACATTTTAAAGATGTATGATGTCAATATTTAGTAATTTGATTGAGCATGGAGTGGAATTAATTATGGATGATTTCTCTGTTTTCATGACTTCATTTGAATTATGCTTAAATAATTTAGAAAAAGTTCTATAATGATGTGAAAAATTCAACCTAGTATTAAATTGGGAAAAATGTCAATTTATGGTTACTAGAGGAATTCTACATGGGCATAAAATTTTTAAAAATGGCATGGAAGTAGATCCTGAAAAAAT
>NW_018250612.1:0-394 GCF_001263595.1 Phalaenopsis equestris | reverse complement strand
AAAAATAACTAAGCCATTATGCTAACTTTTAGAAAAAGATACGAAATTTGATTTTAATGAGGAATGCATAAAAGTATTTGAATTATTGAAAGAAAAATTAATCACTGAACCTATAATAGTACCATTTGATTGGGAGAAATAGTTTGAAATATGTCTGATGCTAGTGATTATGCTCTTGGAGCTGTTTAGGACAAAGGCACAACAACGTTTTTAAAGTAATATATTATGCTTGTAAAACTCTGAATGATGCTCAAATTAACTACACTACTATTGAAAGAGAGTTATTAGCTTTTGTCTATGCCAATGATAAATTAGACCTTACTTAATTGGTTCTAAATGTATAGTGCATAAAAATCAACCTGCTATTAAATACTTAATGCAAAATAAGGATGTT
>NW_018250611.1:0-1142 GCF_001263595.1 Phalaenopsis equestris | reverse complement strand
TGTTAATTGAGAAAGTTAGGCTGATTTAGTGCTAAAAAAGAGCACTAAAACCGCACGGATAACTCGAGAAAAGTTAGTCTGTGACAGTTGGTATCAGAACATACTAATGTTGTGGACTCTACATGGTCCAGTGGGACCCTCAGAAGAGTCGGTCCATGCCGAGGGCGTCACGTGATTGGGTGGAGGAGAATGTCATGGACAAAAAATCCCACATCGGCTAGGAGTAGAACCGAAAAGCAGTTTTTAAGTCTTGGGCTGCCCACCACCCATAAGGGCTCTTTTGGGATGTGACACTAAGCTCGACATTTTATTGTATGTGCTCTTTGTCTTATGTAGAACATTTTATCCTTTGATATTTACGTCCATGCCACACAATTCTTATTTATTTACATATATGACTCCAAAAATATTATATTTACACTTATAGCACCATGCTTCTATAAAAAGTATGAACAAAAAGGTAAATTTCACCATTAAAAATATAGTGATGATTATATGTTTTATATGATGTTAAAGATTTGAGCTTTATGAATGTTTAGGCATTAGATATATGATTGCATAATATATGAGTGCATAACAATTGTGTGGTACATATGTAAATGTCCCTTAAATTTTTTTTTTTATTTTTTTTTTTAAAAAGTTAACTAATTTATTACACAATATATCATAATATAAAACATTTGTTGAGAAATTTGGGCGAAGAGAAACATGAATCGACACAAATCCAGAAGAACACCAAGATTTAATGAGGTTCGGCAAAGATGTCTACGTCATCGGGAACAGAGTGACAGTTTTTCCACTAATACAGAAAAAGAGTACATGATACAGAATATAATAACCTAATGTTATAAACAAACATATTTATAACCCTAAAAAGAGCAGAAAATAAAACATTGAGTACAATATATAATTATCAAATTACTTTTGTACCGCACCCCCAACCCACATAAGGAAACTCCTCTGATTTGAAGAGAATTTTCTGCTCCGCTCTGCTATAAATATATTTTCTTAATTATTCGATATTATTAATATTATTATCTAATAACATATTTATATATATTTGACTTTTATATCTAATTGCATTATTTAATAATTTAGTTAAAATAAATGAAAAAACATCCTGAAACTTCATATTTTTATTT
>NW_018250610.1:34573-37275 GCF_001263595.1 Phalaenopsis equestris | reverse complement strand
TGGTTCGAGGAAAGTTGGTACCTTTTTCACCGGTGGTAATCAATTTGTTCTACCATTTACCATAGAATACTTTATGTTTTTATGCAATTTATAGTCAAACTAAACGGAGCTAGATGAGACTATTTATTATTTGACTGTTGGAAGAGGACTCTAGAAAATCACTAATGAGAGGAGAGCCAATTTTTCCACGTCAAAGTTAAGTGCAACTTCGAAGGCCTAACTCAACTTTATTTCTGCTAGTCTGCTACCAAAAAATCATCTCAATGAAGTTACCAGAGAGAGAGAGTGACGTTAACTTATTGTATCCATGAAGGAAAACTCATCAACATAAGAGCTTCAATATATTAGACCATCATCAGTTCTACCACTGCTGCTACTACTGTAGGTCTGGGATTTGCTTCCTTGATCTCCTTGATCTTTTCTTTATGTCCTTCCTTGATCTTTTCTTTATGTCAGCAGGCTGGAGTGAGATATGATAGCTGAGAGGAAGTACTATTGCCTCTAGATCCTATAACAAATGTAAATGTGTAGACTTATTTTGAGCATTCTATTTTTGGCTGGAGAAAATAGAAGGAAAAGTGATTACGAAGAGAAATTTCACTCATCTTTGGAAGGCCTCATTAGGTGTAACCAAGGAGTGTAATTTCCTCTATATCCTAGATACCCTGATTATGAATCTGCAAATGTCTGGAATAGCAGTGATTCTGAAGATGATGAGGAGGAGGACTGAATTATTTTTATGTCTATAATATGTGTTAGACTATGTGCTTTAGTCTTGAGATTTGTAATGTGTTGTTTATTTTTATGTTTGAACTTGAGACATGTGTTGTGATGTGTTATAAACTATGTAGTCTGGGCTTGCTACATTTGCATTTGTGTGTTTATTTGGACTATGTGTTGTCTATTGGATTTATATTTAATTGTTATTGTGATGTTGTGTTTTGTTAATATTTTGTATTTTGTTTTAAATTATTTTGTTTTAAATTCTAGGGTAGTAACTGTTGTTATGTGTTTAGTACTGTGTTAGTTAGTTAAGGATTGAATTTAATTCTATATCTTTTAGATAGTTGAAAATCTTGCTAACTTTACTTTTAAATTTTAAACTTAGAAAACTGCAACCCTGTATTTTTCTCTTATCTTGTTAGTGTGTTTGTTTCTATGTTGAGACTGTGAAGTCAAAGTTAGTGTGTTAATTTCTTTTTATGTTTGTACCCACTACTTAGAAGTCAATTGAATCTCGACATGTTAAATTAAACTGAAAATGGTAGAAAATTGATCAAAAATTAACTTTACTCCCGAGTGTAGAAAATGTTTAATAAAAAGAAAAATTATATTTTTGAAAAATTTAAAAATTTAGACTTTTATATTTAATACTTAAATTTCATTTATTAAAATAATTTCCAAAAGTATTATTATTGGTCTAAATTTTTTTGTATTTTTGGTCTAACTTCCTTGAAATTGTAGGAACTTGATTTGCTAACATAGTAAATGCATCAGATCCATGAATATTGGTTACTTTCTTTGGATTCACCCTCTTAGAAGGCCATTGAAAATTAATGGTAGCAACCTCTTCTATTAAAACATAAGCATCATTAAATGGTTTTGACATCAAAGAACCACCAACAACGACATTGATAATAAATCTAAGAGATCCAGCTAATCCATTATAAAATATTGAATTATTAACCAATTTAGTATAGCATGGTGTGGACACTTTCTTAAGAGTTCTTTAAATCATTCCCATGCTTCATAAATAAATTCCCCTTCAAACTGATTAAAAGATGTAATATCATTTCTAAGCTTCACAGTTTTTTATGGTAAATCATTTCCAAGATGGATTTTCAGTGCTAAATCACCCAAAGTTCTGATAGATCCAAATCATATCTTAGCCTTATCCCTCAGTGAGAATGGAACAAGTCTAATTCTAATAGCATCATCTAAAACACCATCATTTTTAAATGTAGCACACAATTCTAGAAAATTGGCAAGTTGTAAATTTGGATCTTCAGTTGTTGATCCCCCAAACTGATTATTTGATATCATTTGGATAATAACAGGTTTAAGCTCAAATTTTAAGCTCAAATGAATTAGCTACTACAGTAGGTTTTTGAATACTACAATGAAGTTCATCTACAATAGGGTTGGCATAATCTCGTAAAGGTCTAAACTCTTGATGAATTTTAGCATTTTGATTGTTTTGGTTTGCCATTTCTGTAATTTTTTTAGAATTGTCAAGATTTTAATTTTTTTGATTTTTCTAATTTTTTTAACAATTCTTTATAATTCAGAATCGTAGGGCACTAGTCCTTCAGAACCTGAAGTACACATACACTAACATAAAATAAAAGTAAAATAAACACATAAAATAAAATATAATAATTATTAAAGTTTAAATAAGACTTTCTAAAAATAGAAAATTAATTTTAAATCAATTAATTTCCCCAACAACGGCGCTAAAAACTTGATCCCGACTATTTATATTCAACATTATAATAATGTCTCTGATTATATTTTCACTTTCTTACTTTGCAAACTAGCCCGATTCTTACATGTTCTCACAACAAATTTTAACATCTGGATAAGCTAAATCAAGAAGTAAATGAAGTTCATGGATTTAAATCATCACAACTTCTTCCAACATTAAAGATTAATACTCTCCACAACTTCCATCCAACACTTTAATTACTTATCATTTTAAGGAG
>NW_018250610.1:25922-34510 GCF_001263595.1 Phalaenopsis equestris | reverse complement strand
AAGTAGAAATCATTGTCAAACCAACAAGAAGTCTCGATTAACCAAAAGTAGTTTAAAAACAAAAGATAAAAACTTATCTTAAATCCTCCACCAAACTCTTGAAGTTCTTTTAAATCTCTTCTCTTTTCAAACACTCTTAACTCTCAAAATAAAAATAAAAACAAAAAGGATAAAGTAAATTTTTGTGGTGCTTGAAAATCTCTCCATTTTTAAGCAATTTTCTGGACTTCAAGCACCCCTTTCAAATGTCTCAACTTCCTTCTTTTATAAATTTCCCAAGAGGTGCCTTAGAAACTCCATTCGCAAGTATTTTAATAATATTTTTGTTTACCTCTTCAAAATTTGGCTAATTGAAGAAAATCGCCAAATAACTGCCTCTGACACTTAGGCGCCAAAACACTTTAGCTCAAATTTCACCTTTTTACTCCAAATTTGATCCTTTTTCACTCCTTTTAGCATTTTTCACCTTTTTAGTTGTACCTGAAAGAAAAACACACAAATACCTTCCATTAAAGAGCAATATCTTGAAAATAGGTATAAAAATGCGTCTAAAAACATTATATATTTTAGGTATATCAAAATCCCCCAAACTTAAAATGCTACTTGTCCTCAAGTGACACTTCAATATTTAAAAATTAAATAAGTATGATATGTATATGAGTTTTTTTAGGAGTTACTAAAATTTAGATTTAGAAATTTAGTAGTCCAATTTAGAAAAAATAATTAGTAAATAAGACCAACTTAAAGTTTTAGAAATTTTTAATGCAAAGAAAAATGAAAATATGAGTTCCTATCTAATTCAAAAATATTATAGATTTTCCAAATTTTGAATTTAGTTCTTTTATTATCTATACTTAAAAGTTTTTATTTTAAATAATTTTACTTACTATATTATATTTTTAAGCTTAAGATTTTCTCAAGTCTTATACTTTTAAAAGTTCAAATGTGGAAACAATTTTTGATTAAACACTAATCCTCAAGCTTCTCCTCCCTTATTCTTTTTTTTTCTTTTTCTTTTCTTTTTATTTTCTTTTCAGGCAAGGATTACTATATCTGAATGAGCCTTTAATAATTTTGAATTCCACTTATCATTTCCTAAAGCAAGGTCCTGATATAAATCTTTCACTTATAAATATAATAATAGTTTTGAACATTATTTTAATAAAATAAATTTAAGTATTAAATATAAAAGTCTAAATTTCTAAATTTTTTCAAAATACAACTTTTTTTACTAAAGATAGTTACTTATATTAAACATTTTCTACACTAAAAACTTTTAACTGAAAGTTTATCTTCATTACTCAGAATTTTAACTAAATTTTCTTACTCATTTCTAAAATCAAAATTTACTTCCCTAATATAACTTCATATACATGATCATTTTTCTTTTGAAATCAAATTCACTTGTAGCACATTTGCGAATAAATAAAATTCAAGTTTTGAAAATTGTTTTCATCCCCCCCAAACTTAAAATTTTAATAGATTAAATAGTTTAACATCATATATATATAAGCAGGAATGAAAATAAAGGAATGAAAATTGAAATAACATGCTTACATGACTTTTTATATCCTAAGTATACAAGTATAAAACAAAAAACAGGAGTAAAGTTAATTTTTGATCAATTTTCTATCATCTTCATTATTTCTATCATTTTCATTTCAATTCAACATGTAGAGATTCAATAGACTTCTAAGTAGTGGGTACAAACATAAAATCAAACTAACACACTAAATTTGACTTCACAGTTTCAACATAAAAACAAACACACTAGGAAGATAAAGAAAAAATACAGGCTAGCAATTTTCTGAGTTTAAAATTTAAAACTAAAGTTAGCAATATTTTCAATTTCCCAAAAGATATAAAATTAAATTTAACCCTTAACTAACTAACACGATACTAAAATAGTTACTACCCTAGAATTTAAAACAAAATACTAACAAAACACAACATCACAATAACAATTAAATATATGTCCAACACACATCACATAGTCCAAACAAACACACAAATGCAAATGTAGCAAGCCCAGACTACATAGCTTATAACACATCTCAACACATGTCTCAAGTCCAAACATAAAAATAAACAACACATCACAAATCTAAAGTCCAAAGCACATAGTCTAACACATATTACGGACATAAAAATAATTCAGTTCTCCTCCTCATCATCTTCAGAATCACCGCTATTCCAGACATTTGTAGATTCATAATCAGGGTATCTAGGATATGGAGGAAATAGGAAATTGCACTAGGAGGAAATTGCACTACTTGGTTACCCCTAATGAGGCCTTCCAAAGATGAGTGAAATTTCTCTTCGTAATCACTTTTCCTTCTATTATACCCATCAATATGACGTGCAAAGATTTCTAAATTTTGCACCTTATCTGTCGTATAGTTGATCTTGTCCACCATCCTCTGTAATAATTGATCTTGGGTCTCAGGAGACTCACCTCTAGAAGTAGAAGCACGTGAGGTAAATGGTCTAGATGTAGAAGCAGCAGAGGTAGAAGCAGCAGACGTTTCCATTCCATAACTCTTTGAAAATCCTCCTCTCCAGCCAAAAATAGAATGCTTAGAATAAGTCTTCACATTTACATTTGTGATAGGATTTAGAGGCAATAGTACTTCCTCCCAGCTATCATATCTCACTCCAGCATGTTCACATAATAAAAAGATCAAGGAAGCAAATCCCAGACCTGCAGTAGTAGTGGCAGTGGCAAAAATGATGATAGTCTGATATATCAAAGCTCCTATGTTGATGAGCTTTCCTTCTTGGATACAATAATTTAACGTCGCTCTCTCTGTGGTAACTTCAATGAGATGATTTGTTGGTATCAGACGAGCATAAATAAAATAGTGCCAGGCCTTCGAAGGTTCACTTAACTTTGACGTGGAAAGATTGACTCTCATCTCATTAGTGATTTTCCATAGTACTCTTCCAACTGTCAAATAAGAAATAATCTCATCTAGCTGAGTCTCAGTCGGACTATAATTTGCTTAAAAACATAAAGTATCTGGTGGCAAATGGTAGAACAAATTGATTACCTTCGGTGAAAAAGGTACCAACTTTTCTCAAAGCATGAATCTATCATCTTCAGCTTCAGGGAGGTTTGCATAGAACTCCCTAACAACAGAAATAACTTTAACAACAGAAAAACAACAGAATCATTCCCAATGTCGGCGAACTATTAGATTTTCCACAGATCCACCTGGATTCTTAAAACAACGCTCCTAGATAAGCTTTCGTGATTGCAACGCATCACTGTACTTATCTTGAGCCTATGAACTTACAAATTTGCTCGAATCAAAAGGGCTCTTTCCGTTACTCCTCTTCATTGTTGGTGCCATTCTACAATTTTATAAAATTCCAAAAATAACTTCAAAAATCAAGTCTAAACTACTAAACTAAACTTCTAAAAGCATAAACTACACTTCCTAAACAATTCCATAGATTTTTCCTCATTTTTCATCATGAATAGTGAATTTTCAAATTCTTCCAAATATATTTAAAATACATGGTGAAAATCCAAAATTTTTGCATAGAAGTAAAGCTCTTATCTTAAGAAATCCAAATATGGCAAATTTTTCTTAATTCCACCAAGAAATCTCCACTTAATAGTGTGCCCTAGCTCTCCAAAATTGCAATTTTGAGAGGTTGAAGGTGACAAGAGGTTGAAAATGGTGATTTTTCGGTTTAATTTTCACTTTTAACAGTTTGCGAACCAATTTTTTTGAACTGACGCTTAAGCACGAATAAGTGGCTCCTAGGCGCCCGCCTCTGGGCTCTTGGCCCCCTGCCTCTCGGGTTACCTCGTGCTTAAGCGCGAGAATGTGGCACTTAGGCGCCGATGCAATATTTTTGAGATTTTTAAATATAAGTAAAATGTACTATTTGCCTAGTACACCACCCCTAAATGGTCTCATAACACTTAAATGACTATTTTCATCTCCTTTAATTCTCATCTCTCTCAAAATTCTCTATATAACTCAATTCAATTCAAGGCTAAAAATAACATTAATTTTCACACAAAAAAACATATATTCATTCACAAACTATTACAAGTACATGTAACACTTGATTCTTACTCCAAATAGTCTTGGATGAGAACATCTTCTAAGCACAAACACTTAACAAACATTCACAATTAAACACATATAAGCATAAACACTAAAAATAAGACTTAAACACTAACACATAAACACAACGACTCTTAACAAACAAAATCTGACATCAAACTTAATTCCGTTCTTAATTTGATGGGACAAACTCCGGTCTTTCATTAGTCTCTCCTGGGGCAATCAGAATATAAAGTTGATAAAATGAACGGTGGTGACAAGCTCTGATACTATCTTCTTCAATCCTATTCTACTAAAGAAACATCTACTTATCCGTTTCCTCTATATAACTAGTATGGCTAAATTGCATTTTTAATTTCCATCCAATATGCTCAAGATGTGCATGAATCTCAATTGAATCTCAATTACCTTGGTCTCATCTCAATTACCTTGGTCTCAAGTAAAGCCATTATAGTCTCAATTTTGTTGATCTTTTCCAATATTCTTTCGGTACTAATGGCTAAAAAACCGTTATACACCTCTTGTTCACTTTGACTAATGAATTTCATTCTCATAATCTCTTCCTTCTTCTTCAAATCCATCTCCCATGAAGACATCTTCTCCAAATATCTCTTTCTCTTAGACTTTTAGCGCTAAAAATGATTTGGGGTATTCCTTCACAAAACCCTCTTATTTATAGTCTCTCTAATAACTTCTAGGCACGTCTTGGAACTGCCTTGACACATTTTTACAAACTAATTGGCAGTTAAACCTTCTAGAATCTTAATTTCACACATGGTTTATAACTGCCACACTTAAGCAATGAATATTGGCGCTTAAGAGCCAAATATTAGTGCTTAAGCACCAGTGCACGATTTTGCACCAGTCAAGTTAACGTCCAATTAACGTCCAAATTCTCATTCCTCTCATTCCAACATGTCTAGGTTACTAAATAAAGTTTTAAAATCAATACTAACATATAATAGTCTTAAAAATACTACCCTAATTTTTTTTAATCACACACAAACAACAGTCAAAGCTAAAACATACTGATAACTATGGGTTGCCACCCACAAAGCGCTTGGTTTTACGTCGTCAACCCGATGTAGCCAGTTCTTATTCTGCATGACCCAACATCATTCCTTCGTTAAATTTTTGCTGATCCCCTACAAAATAAGGTTTCAATCCTATAAGCCCACAAAGCATAGTCAAGTTTGACTGACCAATCTATTTTTGTTGGATTCACAGATTTTCCATAATTTTTTTAAATTCCTGATTGGATAATTCAGCCAAATCACTTGTCTGAGGATGATAAACAGTAGCAATTCTATGATTTATATGATATTTTATTTAATAACTTCTCTATTATGACATTTCTAAAATGACTTCTCGCATCAGTTTTATATGATATTTTATTTAATAACTTCTCTATTATGACATTTCTAAAATGACTTCTCGCATTAGTTATGATAACTGTCGACATCCCAAATCTACAAAATATGTTTGTTTTCAAAAATTTTGCAACACTTTGAGCATCACATCGAGGTAAAGCAACAACTTCTATCCATTTGTATACATAGTCCACTGCTAACAATATATATATAAATTTTCGAAGGACCGCATAATATATAAATTTTCGAAGGACTGCATAATTGGTCCCATGAAATCTAATCCTAAAACATCAAATATTTCAACTTCTAGCATATAATTGAGGGGCATCTTATTTCTTATAGAAATATTGCCTACTCGTTGACATCTATCACAAGTTTTGTTACATTTATTAACATCTCTAAAAATCCTAGGCCAATAGAATCCAGATTGTAAAATTTTGTATGTTGTTTTATCAACACCAAAATGTCCCCTAACTTTAAAATTATGACATTTTTCGATAATTTCGTAAGTTTCTTCTAATGGTACAAATTTTTGAATAATCAAATCCTTTCCTTGTTTATATAAAAATGGGTCATCCCAAAAATAAGTCTTAGCTTTAGAAATAAATTTTCTCTTCTGTTGGTATGTCATTCCATAGGGTAAAATATCACTAACAAGAAAATTTACAATGTGGGCGTACCACGGAACACACCACTCATTAATATTGAACAGTTTTTTATCTGGAAATGTTCATTAATTTTTTTTCAAAACAGAGTGGTTTTTCTAACTCAAGCCTAGACAAATGATCCGCAATTTGATTTTCAGTCCCCTTTCTATCTATTATTTTAAAGTCAAATTCTTGCAAAAGAAGAATCCATCTTATAAGTCTACAAAATTTATCAAAGGCATATACTATTGCTAATAACTCTTTTTTAGTTGTTGTATAGTTAATTTGAGTTTCATTAAGAGTTTTACTAGCATGGTAAATTACTTTAAAAATTTTATCATATCTTTGTCCTAAAATAGCTCCAATAGCATAATCACTAGCATCACAAAACAGTTCAAAAGGTTTTCCCCAATCTGGTGAAACTATAATTGGTGCGGTGACTAATTTTTCTTTTAATAACTTAAAAGCTTTTAGTCATTCCTCATCAAAATTGAAAATTGCATCTTTCTCCAGTAAATGACATAAAGACTTAGCAATCTTTAAAAAGTCTTTCATATATCGTTTGTAGAATCCAACGTGTCCTAAAAAACTCTTAATTTCCCTTATATTGTTTGGATAAGGTAAAATAGCGATCACTTAAATTTTAGCAGTATCTACTTCCATACCTTTTTTTGATATTTGTTGTCCTAATATAATTCCTCCTGCTACTATAAGTTGACATTTTTCCCAATTAAGGACTAGTTTGTTTCTTCACAAGGCTTAAGAACTTTTGATAAATGTTCTAAACATGGATCGATATTTGGGGCTTAAATAGAAAGTCCTTTATTACTTGATAACGATACGTATACTTGCGTAGAATCTCATTATTAATTTCCTATAATTATAAATATTTTACACAACTTAATTTTCATACAATGATCAAGTTTTTGGCACTATAGTGGTGTAAACTTCATAAATCCTTACATATAAAAAATCGGGATCATGATAATCAGTGTATCCATCCAAAAAATAAAAGTATTTATGCCCAGCTAATCTATCTAACATTTGATCTAGAAGGGGTAATGAAAAATGATCTTTCCTAGTGAGAAGATTTAATTTTCTATAATCAATGAATATTCACCACCTTGTAACTTGACTAGTAGGTATTAACTCATTATGTTCTCTCACAGTCACAATTACTCCTCCTTTCTTAGGAACACAGTGAATTGGACTAACCCATGCACTATCTGAAGTAGGGTAGATAATTCCAGCATTTGACCACTTTAAAATTTCTTTCTTAACAACTTTATTTCATAACACAGTTCAATCTCCTTTGAGGATCAGCCCTGAGTTTGTAGTTCTCTTCCGTATGAATTCTATGCATACAAATTGAAAGACTGATTTCTTTAATATCAGCTATTGTCCATCGAAAGGCTTTTTTAAAATTTTTCAAAATTTTCATCAATCTTTCTTCTTCTTCCATCGTTAATTTTTTTTTTATTATAACTGGTAAAGTAGAGGAATCTCTTAAAAAAGGCATATTTTAAATGATCAGGAAGTAACTTCAACTCAGATTCTGGACGTTTTTCAATT
Source organism: Phalaenopsis equestris (assembly GCF_001263595.1). Lineage (NCBI taxonomy): Eukaryota > Viridiplantae > Streptophyta > Magnoliopsida > Asparagales > Orchidaceae > Phalaenopsis > Phalaenopsis equestris. Next base: position 26,839 of record NW_018250610.1, on the reverse strand, counting down.
GATAGACAAAATGATTTATCTTTTTAATCGTGTCCAAAATTTCAAAACTTTCTCGAACATAGTTTGAATAATCCTTAAAAAGATTTTCAGGTTGATCTAATTCCTCTTCTTGTTCCTGTTCTAAACCTTATACTTCAGATTTTTCTTCATAAGTAGTTTTGAAATGGTATTCACTCAGATATCTTATAACATCCTATCTATAACTCAAATAGTCTATAGATACTTAAAGTTTGTGACAGAGTTATGTAATTCCATTCCAGTAATATTAAACATTATGATCATTGACTCGCATTGTTAATTCCCTTTCTTGTACATCTATCATTGCTCTTCTTGTGGCTAGGAAAGGTCTCCCCAAAATGATGGGTATAAATGATAGGTATCTCTTTATCTTCCTCTATATCTAGCACAATGAAATCAATAGGAAAGATAAATTGATCACTTTCACAAGGACATCTTCTATAAATTTTTTAGGGTACGTTATTGAATAATCTGCTAACTGTAGAGTTACAGCCTAGTCCCAATCTCTTAAATATTGATAATGGCATAAGGTTAATGCTTGTACCTAAATCTAATGTGATAATGGCATAAGGTTAATGCTTGTACCTAAATCACATAAAGCTTTCCCATAAAATTTGTCTCCTATTGCACATGGAATTATAAAGCTACCAGGATCCTTAAGCTTTTTAGGAAACTTCTTTAGCTTCTTCTAAATTATATCACTACGCTCCTCACTAAGTGCAACAGTTTCATTATCTTTAAATTTTCTTTTTCTTTTGAGAATATCCTTCATAAACTTTACATAGCTTGACATTTGTTCTAAGGCTTATTTGTTCTAAGGCTTTAGGGTATGCTTCTTAAAAATTTCCAAAAATTTTGAAAATTGCTTATCCAAATTTTGCAAAAATTTTGAAAATTGC
>NW_018250610.1:23530-25859 GCF_001263595.1 Phalaenopsis equestris | reverse complement strand
TTTTCAGTAGAGAAATAGGTCTTTCAGAATCTTTTGGAGCATCCTCTTTTGATTCTTCAATTTCTTCTCTCTCTACTTTAGTTTCTTTTTGAATCCTACCTTCCAACTCTCTTTCACTTCTAAGTTGAATGGGTTTTACTTGCTCTTTATTCTGGTCTTTTGGATTTGTTTTAATATTACTAGGAAGTGTTCCTTGGGATCAATTACTTAATGAATTTACAATTTTTCCAAGTTGGTTCTCAATATTTTTAATTGTAGCTCCTTGACTTTGTAACTGATTTCCCATTTATAACACCACTTATTCTATAGATAACTTCTTCTCCTTAAATTTTATATTACTATTGAAACCTGGAGGATAAGTTGATCTATAATTATTATTCCCTTGGTTGTTCCAGTTTTCCAATGGGTTTCCTTGATTGTTCCCCCGTTGCTGATTATTACCACCCGTAGTGTTGTTCCAGTTAAAGTTGGGATGGCTCTTCTAACCTGGGTTATAATAATTTGAATATGGGTTATTCTGCTTGTTATTTATAGCATTCAAAGTTTCTAATGATGCTTGAGAATCTACCATTTGACCTAATGAATTATCTTCAATCATGGAGATTGGTTGAGAAAAATTCATTCCAAATTGGTGTAATTTCATTGAAATTGTAGCAACTTGATTTGTTAACATAGTAAATGCATCAGATTCATGAATATTGACTACTTTCTTTGGATTCACCTTCTCATAAGGCCATTGAAAATTTTTGGTAGCCATTTCTTCAATTAAAGCATAAGCGTCATGAAATAGTTTTGACATCATTGAACCATCATCAGCGACATCGATAATAGATCTAAAAAATCCAACTAATCCATTATAAAAAGTTAGAATTATTAACCAATCTGGTATAGCATGGTGGTACACCTAAAATATATAGTATTTTTTTATACCTATTTTTGAGATATTACACTTTAACGGAAGGTATTTGTGTGTTTGTCTTTCAGGTACAAGTGAAAAGGTGAAAAATGCTTAAATGAGTGAAAAAAGGATCAAATTTGGAACAAATAGGAGTATATTGGGCAAGAGTGTTTTGGTGCCTAAGTACCAGATCTGGCGCTTAAGCGCCAGGGGCAGGTAAAATGAGAAGGCCCGCGCCTAAGCGCCAAAGGCCCCACGCTTAAGCGCCAATGGTAGTAACTGTAACTGTGAATGAACATAATGAGTTAATACCCACTAGGCATCTGGGTGGCGAATATGTATTGATTATAGAAAATTAAATCTTGCCAGTAGGAAAGATCATTTTCCATTACCCTTTCTAGATCAAATGCTAGATAGACTAGCTGAGCATAAATACTTTTGTTTTCTGGATGGATATATTGGTTATCACCAAATTCAAGTATCTCATGGGGATCAAGAGAAAACAACGTTTACCAGTCCTTATGGTACTTTTGTATTTAGAAGAATGCCCCTTGGTTTATGTAATGCCCGTGCTACATTTCAATGATGTATGATGACAATTTTTTGTGATTAAATTGAAAAAGGGATTGAGATTGAAGCATGGATGAATTTTCAGTGTTTGGAACTTCATTTGACTCGTGTTTAGAACATTTATCTAAAGTTCTTAAGCCCTGTGAAGAAACAAATTTAGTCCTTAATTGGGAAAAATGTCAATTTATGGTAGTAGGAGGAATTGTATTAGGTCATCAAATATCAAAAAATGATTTGGAAGTAGATCCTGCTAAAATTCAAGTGATCACTAATTTACCATATCCAACAAATGTAAGAAAAATTAGGAGTTTATTTGGACATGCTGGATTCTACAAGTGAAGCAATATATTAAAGACTTTCCAAATATTGCTAAGCCTTTATGTCATTTACTGGAGAAAGATGCAATTTTTAATTTTGATGAGGAATGCCTAAAAGCTTTTAAGTTATTAAAAGAAAAATTAATCTCTGCACTAATTATAGTTTCATAAGACTGGGGAAAACCTTTTGAATTGATGTGTGATACTAGTGATTGTGCTATTGGAGCTGTTTTAGGACAAAGATATGATAAAATTTTTAATGTTAGCTAGTAAAACTCTTAATGAAACTCAAATTAATTATACAACTACTTAAAAATAGTTATTAACAATAGTATTTTCTTTTGATAAATTTAGATCATATTTGATTGGAACTCTTTGTGTAGTGCATACAGATCATTCTGCTATTAAGTATTTAATGAAAAAGAAGATGCTAAACCTAGACTTATAAGATGGATTCTTCTTTTGCAAGAATTTTATTTTGAAATAGTAGATCGGAAGGGGATTGAAAATCAAATTGCTGATCATTTGTCCATGCTTGAGTTAG
>NW_018250610.1:16677-22748 GCF_001263595.1 Phalaenopsis equestris | reverse complement strand
TATGAAAAAATCTGTGAATCCAACAAAAATGGATTGGTCAGTCAAAGTTGACTATGCTTTGTGGGCTTATAGGACTGCATACATAACTACTATAGGAATGTCCCCATATAAGCTAATATTTGAGAAAGCTTGTCACTTACCAGTTGAACTTGAGCATAAAGAATATCAGCGATTAAAGAGTTCAATTATAATTTTTAAAGATGCTGGTGAGAAAAGGTTATTGCAATTAAATGTTCTTGAAGAGATAATGAATGAAACTTATGAGAGTGTCAAGATTTAGAAAGAAAAGATGAAGATGTGGCATGATCGAAGGATTCGTACAAAAAATTTTCAACCAGGGCAACAAGTTTTGCTATATAATACAAGGTTAAGATTATTTCTAGGCAAACTTAAGTCCAGGTGGATGGGTCCATTTATTGTGATAAAAGTTTATAAGTCTGAGCAAATATTTAAAGTTAATGGACATAGACTGAAAACTTATTTTATAGGGAATCAACATAAGTTTAATGATGGAATGATGTTGGGTCAACCAAAATAAGCTCAGGTTACGTCGAGCTGACGACGTAAAACCATGCGCTTTGTGGGAGGCAACCCATAATTATCATAGTGTTTTTGTTTTGATTGTTGTTTTATGTGTGATTAAGAAAATTAGGGTAGTATTTTTGAGAATGCTGTTATGTGCTAGTATTGATTTTTAGACTTCATTTAGTGATTTAGAAATGTTAAAATGAAAATTTGGATGTTAAGTTGACTAGTGCAAAAATGTGTTCTAGCGCTTAAGCGCGACAGTTTTAACACATGTGCAAAATTTGGATTCTAAAAGGAAAAACCGCCAATTAATTGAAAGAACATGCCAAGGTAGTTGCTAAGGCAGTTTATAAACGTGTCTAGGAGTTATTGGAATGGTTTAGGCCTATAAATTGAAGGGTTTTGTAAAGGAATTTCACCCCAGATCATTTCTTGCCCTAAAGTCTAGGAGAGAGAGAGATTTTGAGATGATGTCTTCATAGGATATGGATTTGAAGAAGAAGGAAGAGTTCATGAGGAAGATATTCATTAGTCTAAGTGCACAAGAGATGTATAACGGTTTCTTAGCCATTAGTATTGAAGGGATATCAGAGAAGATCAACAAAATTGAGAATACCATGTGTTTACTACAGACAAAGGTATTGGAGATTCATGCACATCTTGAGCATATTAGATGAAAATTGAAAATGCAATTTAGCCACACTATTTATATAGAGGAAGCGGATAAGGTGGTGTTTCTTAAGCAAAAGTGGATTGAAGAAGATTGTATAGAGCACGTCACCACCGTCCGTTTTATCAACTTTATATTCTAATTGCCCCAAGAGAGACTAATGAAATACTTGTGTTTGTTCCATCAAATGAAGAGTGGAATTAAGTTCTATGTTTGAGTTTATTTGCTTGGAGTCATTGTGTTTACATGTTAGTGTTTGTTTTTAATGTTTATGAATTTTTATGAGTTTAATTGTAATATGAGTGTTAAGTGTTTGAATTTAAGAAATTTTCTCATCCGAGACTATTTGGAGTGAGAATTAAGTGTTAATTGTATTTTTACTCGTTTGTAAATTAATATAAGTTTATTTGTGTGAAAATTTGTGTTATTTTTATCCTGGAATTGAAATAGAAATTATGGAGAATTTTGAGAGAGAGGGGAGTTATAAGAAGTTGAAAATAGTCCATTAAGTGCTATGAGACCATTTAGGGGTGTTTTACCTAGGAAAATAGTGCATTATACTTTAATTTTTTGAAAATCATGCACTGCTGCCTAAATGCCACATCTCGCGCTTAAGTGCGAGCTAATTCGAGAGGCAGGTGTCTAAGCATCACTTATCCGCGCTTAAGCGCCTGAATGGTTAAAAGTTATATTTCAGCCCAAAAATCACCATTTTTAACACCACCATCACGTTCAACCTCTCGAGTTCACAATTTTTTAGGGCTAGGGCACATCTAAAGTGAAGATTTCTCGGTGGAATCAAGTGAAATTTGCTAGATCCAAGTTCCCCAAAGGTAAGAGTTTTACTTCTAGACAAAAATTTTAGATTTTCACCATATATTTTGAGCACATATGGAGAAATTTGAAAATCCACTATTCATGATGAAAAATGAGAAAAAATCTATGGAAATTGCATGGGAAGTATAGATTGTGCTTTTGGAAGTTTATTTTACTAGTTTAGACTTAATTTTTGAAGATATTTTTGGAATTTATAAAATTTATAGAATGACACAAAGAATGAAGAGGAGCAAAGGAAAGAGCCCTTTTGATTCGAGTAAATTTGTTAGTTTGAAGGCTCAATATTGGTACAGTGAAGTGTTTTAATCATGAAAACTGATTTAGGAGTGTTCTCTTAAGAATCCAAGTGGAGAAGTGGAAGTTTTGATTGTTCGCTGACAGTGGGAAAAATTCTATTGTTTTTCTGATGTGGCAGTTATTTCTCTTGTTAGGGAGTTCTATGCTAGCTTACCTGAGGTTGAAGACGATAGAATTATGGTTCGAGAAAAGTTGGTACCTTTTTCACCGGAGGTAATCAACTTGTTCTATCATCTACCACCTGACACCTTATGTTTTTATGCAAACTATAGTCTGACTGAAGCAGAGTTAGATGAGATTATTTCTTACTTGACTATTGGGAGAGGACTTTGGAAAATCACTAATGAGAGGAGAGTCAAATTCCTAAATTCAAAGTTATTTGCACCTTCAAAGTCCTGACACTATTTTATTTCTGCTCGTCTGCTTCCAACAAATCATCTCAGTGAAGTTACAAGAGAGAGGGCAACGTTAAATTATTGTATTCAGGAAGGAAATGGAGGGCAACGTTAAATTATTGTATTCAGGAAGGAAAATTCATCAACATTGGAGTTTGGAGTTTTGATCTATCAGACTATCATCAGTTCTGCCACAACTGTTACTACTGCAGGTGTGAGATTCGCTTGTTCCATCTTTTCTTTGTGTGAGCAGGCTGGAGTTAAATATGATAGCTGTGAAGAAGTATTGTTACCTCTAAAGCTCATCACTAAGGTGAATGTGAAGTCTTATTATGAGCATTCTATTTTTGGCTAGAGAGGAGGATTTTCTAGGAGTTATGGAATGGAGATGTCTGCTGCTTCTACCTCTGCTACTTCTACATCTAGACCATCTACCTCACATCCTTCTACATCTAGAGTTGAGTCTACTAAGAACTGAGATGCATTATTACAGAACATGATGGAAAATATTAACTTTACTGTTGATAAAGTTCAAGATTTAGTGCATTTTGCAGATCATAGTGATAAATATAATAGGAGAAAGAGTGATTATGAACAGAAATTCTACTCGTCTCTGGAGAGCCTAATTAGAGGTGACCTAGGAGTGCAATTTCCTCCATATCCTTGATATCCTGATTATGAGCCTACAGAAAAATGATATAGCTGTGATTCAGAAGATGTGGACTAAGACTAAGAGATTTTTTTGTTTGTATTATGTTGAGGACTATGTGGTCTTGGTGCTGCTACATTTACATCTTTGTGTTGATTTAGATTATGTGTTGTGTTTTAATTTTTTTTAATTTATTGTTGTTATGATGTTTGTGGTAGTTAATATTTTGTTTCTAAATTATAGGGTAGTAACTATTGTAAGTTTTGATATTTAGTTAGTTTAGAACTTTACATAATTCTATGTCTTTTGAAAAGATTAAAAATTTTTCTAACTTAAATCTTAAATTTAAATTTCAGAAACTGCTACCCTATTGATACACCGAAAATATATGCATTTTTAGACCCATATTTTATACCTATTTTTGGTGATATTGCACTTTAATGGAAGGTATTTTGAATTTTTGCTTGCAGATTATTGATTTTTAGGGCCAAAAGCAAAAAGGAAGCTAAAAGAAAGCAAAAAGGATGAAATTTGGAGTCAAAATGATGTTTTTGAGGAAATACTCAGCACCGGCAGAAATTACTTAGCACCGTCAGCGCCGACGGTGCAGAACAACCAAAAGCTGGAGGATTTTTACTCAGTGCCGATGGAGCGATTTTTACTCAGTGCCGACGGAGTCAAAGGAGATTCAGACCCCGTTTCTAGAAGGTTCGATGTATTTGGACGATTTTTGAAGAGTTTTTGGAGGCACCTCTTGGAGAAGCGACCTTGGGCTTTATTTGGGATTGAATTTCTCCAAAAAAGGGGTTCCTCTACTTTCATTTTTCGCTCTACAAAATTCCACCATGCTACATTTCCATAGTCCATCTTCATTCCACCACATGTTGAGTCAATTAGTAATTTTGCTTTCATATTTTAGAGTTTTTGTGGTGAGATTTAGTGTGAAACTTTCTGTAAGAGTGTTGGAGAAGGAGAAAAGTGAGAGAGTTCTTCTTGCATTTCTAAGGAAAGGCTACAAAGGATTTGCTATGAGAAAGGGTTCTAGATAAGTTTGTTTGTTTATTTAGTGTTGTATGAACTTTCTTGTATATATGAAATTTGTGTTTTGTTGTATCTTTCTCATGAAGTCTGAGTAGTTTCCTCTATCTTTCCCCTTACTCTGAGATCTGGAGAAATAAAGAGAAAATATGAATGTGCCATAATTAAAATATAAAATAAATTGTGATAATTTTTCAACTCCGAACTTAATTTACTTTTCAATCTGGCTAATTGATTTGTTAAAATATGTTGTGAAACATATGATATGAGAAATGGAGTATGCATCCTACAACAGAGTGAGGATCACATTTGATTTCATGAAGGAGAAATTCGTTCATGAAATTAAGTTCAAATAAATAGAGAAATATTCTTTGTTGGGTGTAGAATTGGAGAATATTTAGGGTGACAGACTAAAATCCCCAAATTGGTCTTAGTGTTTAAAAACTAAGGCGAGAGTTAGCCTTCAAGTGAAGGGAAGTGGGAGCCGGTATCCTCCTAGCCTAGCCACAGATTTAGAAACTAAACCTAAGATTAACAAATGATTTTATATGCACTATTATCGGCGCTATTTTGATTGGAGGAGTTGCCCGTAAGATGCTGTCGGTCACCGGAATCAAAATCCCATCGCCTGCTTGAAAAGGATGTTTTAATTTACATATATATTTAGTTTTAGAAAAATATGAAATCAAACTGACCTCATATGTTTCATAGTTTAAATAAAAGAGCGTTGTACCTCAAATCCTGTATCTAGCTCGAAGGATAAACACAAGACTTAAGGATGAGGATCAATCAAATAAACTAAGGAATACATGACATTCGTTTGGTCTGCGAAACCTTTATATTTGCCGAAAAGTTCCCCTATTTAATATAGAAAATTAAATAGGGTTTATATTAAGCTGGGTTCAGACATGCTTCCTATAAGGGCAAGCCCCTATAGTTAATTATATCTTAAATGATCAAAGTCACCTAAGAAGACTCTCGATAAAAATTAGTAAATATTATCTTCAAGGAGCTTCAAAGGGTAGGACTTTTCAATGAGATCGAACATAGAGGTGTGAAAAGGGATTGGTTCAAATTTGGAACATTTTGTTGTAGAGTCCAAAGAAGGAAGAACTAGGGGATGTCATAGATCTAGAGGAGAACCTCAGTGACTTCCCAAGCTATCCTAATGTTTGACTTTATTTTTGAGGAGAAATTTTTAGGTGTTTCATCCTGTCAATTTTATTAGTTAGGGCTTACATTCATGTAAAACGATCGCACAAATAGCCTGGAAGCTGTGAGGATTTAGGTCATGACAAACCACAACCTCGGAATCCTAAGACGAATTAGGGCTTATATTATATAGCAAGGCTATACAAAAGCCTAAAGATAAGGTGAGGATATACGTTGCATAAGCAAGCAACCTCAAAGTCCTACCTATGGCTTTGATGTTTATATCTAAGGAAGGAGGATTGGTTTAGTTAGGGAAGACAAGTTTTGCTGTTGAAGATGGTCGGGTTGCCTACTATGTTAGCTCCAAGCTCCTTGCGGCGACAAGTTTAAGTTTTCTAGTGTGTTAAGTTATAATGTCAAATCAGGTGACCATATGGTTGAAGTTCTTTAAATTTTATGGGGGCATGTTAAAGTTGATTAGAGCGACACCGGTTAGGATCCTACG
>NW_018250610.1:12606-16667 GCF_001263595.1 Phalaenopsis equestris | reverse complement strand
TTTCTATTGGATTCACTTAGTCCAAATAAATTTACTAAACTCAACTTAATGAGTTACATAATTTCATTTAGACTGTAGGAAGCCTCATTAGCAACCGTAGGGTTACCTCCTCTGAGGAATTCCTAATCATCTGATAGTGACATCTTAATTTAGTTGCAATTGTAGTTTTGTGTGATGTTTGTGATTAAATTTTGAGTTGTTTTATATTTTGAATGTTATGGTGGTGAATTTTATCTTGGTTGATTTTAGTTTTAGTTTTGGTTTTGGTTTTGTGGCTATCCTGATAGTTTTAGTTTTCATGCAGGGGGACATCGTTGTTCAACATGTAAATTTGTAGGTATAAAAGTACAGTATGAAAGTACAAGAAAGACAACACTGAAAACTGTAAAAGCGTACATGGCGAGTCTTCTCGTTCCACCACCTGAAACTCAAAAAGCGTGTTAAGGCAATTTATATGAAATTGGAAAGTAAAATTTTGGTGACCTAGGTCATATCATGGTGGGTCCTTAGGAGTTTAATTAAAGATGATGTTGCCAAGCAAAATTTATTAAGTTTAGTATATCTCTGGGGTATCCATCAAATCTAGAGAAAGAAGCAGGTCCGTGCTACTTTCTCGCTGCCTGGTGGAAAATCCTGAGTTTTTTTTAACCTTATTATGTTGCTTAATAATTCATCCTGTAAATACCCTTACTGCTCAGTGAGCATTGATGTCTCAATTATCCCTAAGAATAGGGTAATTATCACTCGTAATTCAATTTTGAAAATTATGTGGGTGAAGATCCTTAAAGAGGCAAGTTAGTGTTATTGGGACACTTAGCCAAATTTTGGTCCTAATTGGGCTTGTAGTGTTTGAAAGATATTTTAATTTTAAATGATGTTTACTTTTCTAATCGTCATTTAAATGAAACTTGATTTAGTCCAAGTCACTACTAAGCCCTTAAGTCCTAGGTGAGTGTCTTAGTTAGTTTTGAAAAGGTTAAGCTTTAGGTGATCATGATTCATGATTTAAATTTCATTTGAAAATCAAAATAGGGTTATTAAATTGATTAATTATTGACTTCAAAAGTCATAACTCCAAGTCCTGGATTCATTTTATTCTAATAAACTTCCAAATTTTAATAAATTAGAAATTTATTAGCCTATTTTTTCAATTAGAAAAGTGAGGTTGGTTTCTATAAATTAAACCCTTGTGTTTCAAACATCCAAATGAAGATCAGAGGTTGCCCATTTCCCTCCTTGAATTAAGCCTAAATGTTAATTAAGACTGAATTTCTAAAATTACATATTTGCCCCTAAGGCTCTAACACTTCATAATTTGTCAAATTTCAATTCAAATGATTTTGAAAATTTTATCCTACCTCTTCCATGGTATTTTGAAATTTTTATCTTTCCTCATTCATGGGTCAATTAAGACAACAGAGGAGATAATGTGATTTTTCAAGATTTAATTTAATTATATAATTATTTTTATGAAAAAATAGGGTTTTTTAAAGAAAATTCCTAACTTGACCAAGGTAAATGCTAATCCCTTAAAATTTTTACTAGAGATATACTTAAACTAGAGAAGAATTTAGACCAAATTTAATGATTTTTTTACTTTTATTTGAATTTTAAGAATTATTTTAAGTTCTGGGGTATTTATAAAGTATAAAATATTTTAAATGGAAAAAAAATAAGTTTTATATTTTTGAAAAATCTTCCTAAGGTTAGAGAACTTAGAGAAGAAAATTTTATATTTTTCTAAGTTTCATTTGATTTATTGGAATTATTCTTAATGAAAACCCATTTTTGCCTTTAAAAATTAGTTTTAAGCTTTAAAATTCAGTATCTTTATTTAGAAAATCAGAAAAAAATATTTTAATTATTTCTAAGTGCTTAGAAAATAATTTAAAACATTTCCACGAATTTTATTATTTTTCTGATTTTTATGGATTTTTAATTATTTAAATATCTAAAATAAGTTAAAAATCAAGTTTTTAGTTTAAACTCCATTTTATTTTTACAAAATATCCCTGATCACAGAAAACTAAAAAAAAAAGTTTTATATACTTTTGAGTTATATTTTGATTTTTAAAAATCATTCAAGTGCCAAAAATGTTATTTATCTTTAAAAATCAACTCAAGTTACCAAATGAACTCAAAATGCTTTGATATTTTTATAGTGAGTTTGTTGTATGCCAAATAATAGTGGAGATAAAAAATGAAGTCATTTTGTTATTTGTATTTTTTAAAATTAATTATCTTTGTGATTTAGGGTTTTTCAAGATTAGGTATATTTTGAATGACATGGCTCATAAAAATTTTTCTAAAGGCTCTCTGGTCATTATAAACCATCCAAAATTTTCTTGGATTTTTCTAAGCAACATGCTAATTTCCATGATTAATTTAAGCAAATAAAGCTTATAAACTTGAAAAATATGATTGTCTGTCTAGGGACCTCTTCTAAGTTTGGAAAAATTAGGAAATGTTTCCCTAAAATAGAGGCAACAACATGCTAAAATTTCAAGCCATGGTGAAATGTCTACATGCATGGAGAATTAAGAGACTTAAAACAATATTTAATTAATTAAAAATAAAATATGCTTAAATAAATTTCAAATTATTTCCAAATTGTTCTCCTTTATTCATTGAGTAAGCAAGTATTTTTATTTTATTCTTATGATTTTTCTACACCAAGAAATGAATTTTTGAAGTTAGGGGTATTTAAATAGAAAGGAAAAATCCCTATTTATCTATTTAAACAGCGCAGCGCAATGTAGACGGCTCCGAAGCGCCACTCGGCGGGCTCCCATTCGATGCCGCCATCCACCTCAGCACTGACTCGACCCGTGGTTTATGTTCAGAAGCACTGTCCGGCTTCAATTCGACCGTTCATCCGATACAATCTGATACACGCTTGATCGAACAGTGCCCCGTCATCGTCCTCGATAGCCTAGCCCGAGAACAGTCCATCTTCTAACCTTAAGATCTCTCTCATTTCTTATCCAAATTAGATGAATTTTTTTTTAAAATGCTTGTCTAGACTAGAGGATTATATCCATATGGTTATGATGCCATGAAATAAACTCAAAACAAATGGAGAGTTCAAATAGGCTCGGGAATAAGTGAAATTTTATACCTTGACTCTGAGAAGTGAAGCTTCAATCAGAGGTTCTTGGCACATTTTTTGGGGTCCAAAGAGGCTAGGGATTGAGCCTCTGGTCTTGGTGTATGGCCTAGGTGTGGTTTTGATCAAACCCGATTTTGGATGTTGGTCTATAGTTATTGTAGAGGCTATTTCAGAGGGTAATTTGATGGGGCTTTGTCTTCTCTTGCTGTTCTGAAGGTGTGGGCACAAGAAATTAAAGTTTGGTGGAGTTTTCAGGGATGTCCTGTTTCTGCCCTAATTTTCAAGCTCAAAATTAAGGTTACACATGGGGAATCAAAGCAATGAAATGATTGGAATGGGCTGTGGAGGTCTCAAAGAAGCTCTATGAGTGATTTGGGAAGCTCTCTTTGAGAAAATTTTTAGCATTCATCCCATGGCCGTGGAGGTGAGTTTTTATAAAAATGGCATTGGAATGTTATTTGGCTGAGCTGGCCTCTAGGTTTGCTTTGGGTGAAATTTAAGAGGGGGTGGCCCTCAGTTTTGGTTTCTCAGATGACTAGGCTGGCCGGCTATGGCAGGGGGAGGTGGCTAGGTGCTCAGGGCATCCAGGGAAATCTGTCAAAGCAACTTAATGCAATGGAGTTTAGTTTTGGTAAGGGTATTTGAAGCATGTGCATTTTTGGAAATAAAATCTCTTAATTTTGTGGACTTTTGGTCCATGGCTTAGTTTAGGTGGTTAGATGGGTTTTGGCTCAGTCTTAGGGTCTAACCAATGGCTGAGGTGGAGTTAATTTGATGACTTTGGGGTAGTTAGGCCATCTTTAATGCATAGGTTCAATGTGGGTTCAAGTGATCAAAGTTTGGCTTTATGCTAGGCTAGACATATAAATTAGCCTAATTTATTGATCAACATTGTGTAGATGAATGTTATGAAGATTTTTGGTGAAGGGTTGAAGTGATTTTGAGTTCAATT
>NW_018250610.1:4976-12361 GCF_001263595.1 Phalaenopsis equestris | reverse complement strand
TCTCAAAATTGGGTTCAAATGATAGACTAATTGAGCTTGGATTTGGTCTAGATTAGTCACATCAAGGGTGAATTTGAGTTTAGAATTGAAATTGGGGTAAATTGAGACCAATTGGATAGACATTTGGGGTAATTTGGGGAAAATATGGGCCTTTAAAGGGTAATTTGAGGGTTTTGATCAAAGATGGTCAAATTGGCCAAATTGGGTCATGTGGTAGTTGAGGAAAATGAAATTTGAAATATTTGGGAGGTTTTGGGAATTTTCGAGATTTTTTTGGAATTTTTGGAATTTTGGGCTAAGGAGGGGTATTTTGGTCATTTGACCAATTTTGGTGATTTTGGGTAGTTTGGGTGTTTTCAAGGTGTTTGAAATAATTTTTGAACCAATTTGTGTATTTTGGGTAGATTTGGAAATTTTGGCCAAATTTGGGGTTCTGAAGGTTTCTAGGTAATTTGGGGGAATTTAGGGGCAAAAGGATAAGTTAAGTACCTTGGTAGAGTTGGATTGCCAACAACCCTCAATAAGCCATGGAACAATGAAAACCCTATTTTGGGTCCTCTATGTAGTGGTTTTAGCCAAACCCTAGCCTAGACTAGTGGGTTTAGGGGACCACCTACAAGAGTCTCCCAAAAGTATTAAGGGATCAAAGCCTAGAAGTTTAAGTTTAGGATAGTAGGGTAGTGAGTGATTGTGAGTGCCTTAGCCCTAGACCAACACCCAGGGTCAACCCTAAGGTCCAGCAGTCCTCCTAAGGGTGACTCATCTTGAGTCCCATAGTGACCCCACCTACTAAGTGCTAGAGGTTAGGACCAATATGTGGAACTTCAAGTTGAGTAGAGAAGAGTTTGGAATTTCGAATGGTGAGGGCTCCTTATCTAGTTTTCTAAGAAAAGTCCTATGACTAGACCTTAGGCTATTAAAGAGGAAAAACTAAACCTCAACCAAAAGTGAGGTCAACAAATGGACCCCCAATAGGTGTGGTGTGCTGGGCAAGACTCCTCTCGTATTGGCGTTGACCGACGAGATCAACAAAAACCAATACAAACTTCTAAATCGACAGACATAGAAAGGAGCGTAGAGTTGTGGTGTGATTTGTTTCTGCTGGGGATTTAGCAGTGCTCGTTTGGTGATAGTTTGATTGAAATCAAAGAGTAGGGACTCTCGTTGGGGATCAAAGAGTGAATTTTAAGTTAAAAAATTTCAGGTATTTATAAAGGATGAGAATCAGTATGTAAGTGCTGACCCCGAGGTTGGAATTGAAATTTAGGGTATCAATCCCGAAATGAGAATCAAATGCCATAATCCATTTTAGATCGTCTTGAAACTGATTTCAAAAATGAGAATAGGATTATGTGGGAGGACCGACGAGATGGAAAGCACAGAGGCTCACATCCGACTCCAAAGGGTAACAACAGTGTAGAAGACGGTGACCGTCAAGGATATGTCTCCATAAAGAAAGGACTGTACCAGTTCGAGCTACCACTGAGGAGTTATATTCGAACTGAAATGTGATAGGGAGAATATATGTGTCACATTAGAAATGAGTGCACTGGGACTCACATCCAACCCAAATGATGACGAATAAAATATCTGCTAAATTGAGGAGGAAAGCTCTGGGACTCACATCCAACTCAAGAGGTAACAAGAAAATATATGTGCATCATGTTAGGAAGGAAAGCACTAGGACTCACATCCAACCCAAGCGGTGACAAGAGGATATATCTGTGTTACATTGAGAAGGAAAGCACTAGGACTTAGATCCAACTCAAAAGGTAACAAGAAAATATATGTGCGTCACATTAGGAAGGAAAGCGCTAGGACCGACATCTAACTCAAGCGGTGACAAGAGGATATATCTGTGTTACATTGAGAAGGAAAGCACTAGGACTCACATCCAACTCAAGAGGTTACAAGAAAATATATGTGCGTCACATTAGGAAGGAAAGCGCTAGGACTCACATTTAACCCAAGAGGTGATAAGAGAATATGTGTGCATTACGTTAGGAATGAAAAGCACTAGGACTCACATCCAACCCAAGCAGTGACAAGAGGATATATCTGTGTTACATTGAGAAGGAAAGCACTAGGACTCACATCTAACCCAAGCAGTGACAAGAGGATATATCTGTGTTACATTGAGAAGGATATATGTGCGTCACGTTAGGAAGGAAAGCGCTAGGACTCACATCCAACAGAAGCGGTGACAAGAGAATATATGCATTATGCAAAGAATATGCAGATTCGGACATGTGAATTTATGGAAAATATGTGAATAGAATATATAAAGGAATCGGAAGCCTTAACATCCATTGAAGGGGGCCTCACACCGATCTTTTGATAATTTAAAATTTGAAGGAATCGGAAGCCTTAACATCCATTGAAGAGGGCCGCACACCGATCCTCCGAGAATTTGAAATTTGAAGTAATCAAAAGCCTTAACATCCATTGAAGGGGGCCTCACACTAATCCTCAGAGAACCTAAAATTTGAAGGAATCAGAAGCCTTAACATCCATTGAAGGGGGCCTCACACCAATCTTTGGGTAATTTAAAATTTCAAAGAATCGGAAGCCTTAACATCCATTGAAAGGGGCCTCACACCGATCCTTGGAGAATATGAAATTTGAAGGAATCAGAAGCCTTAACATCCACTGAAGGAGACCTCATAGCGATCTTCAGAGAATTTGAGATTTGATTTGAGATTTAAAGGAATAAAAAGCCTTAACATCCATTGAAGGGGACCTCACACCGATCCTAGGATATGGGGATTCAAAATTTGGGTATTAACCCCAGGGGTCATATGAAAACAACGTAGAGAGTTTGTGATGTTGAATTTATAGAAATGTATCATGTGAAAATGTTGATTTTGTTGAAGAAGATCTGTAGAGTTCTGTGGGGTTTTGTGCAGAATGTGAAATTTTGTGGGGATGTGAAGAGAGTTAATGAAGATAAAGATGGTTGAGCTGCGCGCACAAAGAGTAGGAAACTCCGAGAACGAGAGAATCCACTCAACAGATTCATTTTCTTTTCTTGTTGCTTTTATCACATTTTTCAAAATATGTCTTTAAAATTTTAATTTTAATTGGTTGATTTTCAAAAGAAATTTATTTTTGTTGTTATTTAAATATATAAAAAAATTATTTAAATTTATTTATTTTTAAAGGTTTGTTGTTTCATTCTTCGTTTAAAATTCTGAACCAATGCGGGGTTCGTGGCTTCCATCCATCACACAAAAAGGCAACTGAAAAAATGACACATTTTTGAGAGAAATTTCCATTAATCTGCTCTAATAAAGATGTCACAGATCAATCATAGGCTAACGCCTAAAAAAGTACAATATATAGTCCATGTTGAAGTACATCCAAATCATCTCATGCCATGATTACATTGTAGGTTGAATATATCAGATACATATCATGTTGCCATATAAAAAAAGTGAACCCTCTGACCCTCTGTACCAGATATGACGAGCTCCTGATCGAGCAAAACTTCTAAGCCATGCTCCAGGATAAGAGTTCCCTTCGCATGTACTTAGAGGTACAACCCTCTCATAGCTTGTACGACAGTAGCTCTTCCAGTTCTGGGTCTGGCTAAAATCCACATGGTATTTTGCTGTCGTCCATCCTGTGGAAAGTCATAGACACCCTACGGTGTTGTACCCCTGGAATGCAATATTTGGCGCATCTGCATCATTGCATTTAAGAACAAGCACTGAATCTCAACAGAGCCTCTGAACTCACCAGGGCCGATGATATCAATTTCTTTCCCAAATAATATTTTTCCCTTGCTCAGAAATGAGACCGTGTAGAAGGGTCTTAAAAATTCATGATGATCAATGTGAGGAGGTATGCAGTCACCTTCATTGTAGATGTTGTGCAGTTATTTAGGATACAGGTAGCTGGCAGTATGTTCTATCTGACCATCCTTTTGATCATCCACTTTATTATAGGAGGTAGTGGATCTACCTGGTCATGTCTAAGGATCCCTGGTGGATTTCCTTGTCTATCATTTGTGAAGTTGTAGCAGCAGCCACATTGGATAATAATCCTCCCTTTTCCTCGCATCCATTTCCTCGGCTCGGAATAGGTCCTTTCCATAAGTAAACCTGCTCAACCTCTGTCCCTTAGGTCAAAAATGCAGTCAAGTGTACTTTATTTGTTAGTCTCTAAGAAGAATCTAGTATAGAGTTCTAATCCCTCCAGTATGTTGATGAATTTTCCTTGGAATTCTTCGTAAAATTTAAATTTTCTTTTATTTACTTTGCTTATTTTGTAGTACTCGATTGTATTAGGGGTCGGTAGTTGTCGCGGGCGTTCCTTCTTTCGAGCATTGGCAGGAACCCAGACTTGTCCTGGTTGATCTGAAACACGAGACTCAGCGTCTAGCAAGATATACGAACCTGGGCTCCATGGTACATACTGATCTGTCCCCAGTGGGACGTATGACTCATCCATCATAAAATCTGAATTCTGAGACCCAACGGTGCTAGAGGTATACTCTTTTAATGTACTGAAACATTATAAATGTAGAATATTGCAATATGGGCATTCTACAAACACCTCTGTGGCTGATGTCCCGACCGATATTTCAACATTGCACGTCGGGCAACCCTTGCATAAAACATCTGAAACTGAAAGTGTATCCAACTCTGTCACGAACCCTGGTTCTTCATTCGTGGTGGCGTGGTGGGTAGGCTAGGGTAGGCTAGCAGAAGTTTCTTTCAGGCCTGGATCATAAATATGCCCCTCAAAAATAGGGGTGAGTAAGTTGTTCTTCTCTCTCTAACGTTTGCATTCCTATCGTAGAAAAGCCCTTTGCTTCTTGCAGCTGGCGTTCCTACATTGCGTCCAGCGAAGCAAAGTACTTGGTAGTCATTCGTTATTGACGGCTACTAGGCCTCCAACTGGTGTAGCTACCATGGAGGGCAGACGGCTGGGCCCTTCTATCGGATCTTGCTCTGTTATCACGTTCTTGCCTTTGTGTGATATATTATCTTTGGCGGTCACCCTAAGCAGTGAAGGCAATCCCTCTTTCTCTCTGCAATTAACCACATTCATGAGAGGACCTTCGTAGTCCATGTCAACCTGGTCAAAATCCATGTTGAAGTCTATGGTACCGCCCTGCGGCGCCATCTCCTCATTTAGAGTGAGGCTCCAACCATCCTTGAAAGCAAAGATCAGTATTTGTCCCGATATTTTTGTGCAGACAACAGGAAAACATCAGTGGGCCGAAACTTGGCATGAACAAGAACAAAAAAAGTATGTATTAAAGTGAATTTTAACTTATTTTAGTGAAATGAATTGTCTATTTATGTATGAATTTTGTTTAAATTTTTGTGGAACATTAAGTTTAAAAGTGAAACATGTGAAGTTTAAAATATTTTTCTCAAAATTTTCATTATAGTGAGGTTAATTACAAAAATTTGGACCTGGTCATAGACATTTGACCACATAGATAACCCCAAAACAATCAAAGTTTCAAAATTTCAAAGGAAGTGAAGGCAAGCGACATGAGGTTGCGTAATAGGTTTTTAGATATCGTCCATTTATTGGTAACATTGGTCTTTCGCCTTGGAAGTCCACTAACTGGTAGGCTCCTCCTATGTAGAACTTGAAGTCCACTAACTGGTAGGCTCCTCCTATGTAGAACCTGTTAATGACAAATGATCCCTCCCAAGTTGGCTTGAATTTTTCACCTATTTTACGGCGTGCAAGAATAGACCTTTTGAGCACAAGTACGAGGTCACCAACTTTGAATGTCCTTGGGCAGACCAATTTGTCATGGGCTTGTACCATCTTTGCATGGTAAAGCTCTAAATGTTGTTGTGTTCTAGTTATTTTCCCTCAAGACTTTCCAGTTCTTCAAGTCTGAGTTTTGCACTTTCTTTTATTGTGAGTTGGTTGGAAACAACAACTCTAAGAGAAGGTGTTTGGACTTCTAACGGTAGCACAGCCTCGGATCCGTACACGAGCATATAGGGTGTACACTGAGTGGGAGTCCTGAAAGTCGTCCCGTAGGCCCACAAGGCTTCTAATATTTTGTTGTGCCAATCACTTTTATTTTCATCCAGTGTTTTCTTTAAAATTTGTACCAATGTTTTGTTGGAGGCTTCAGCTAGACCATTTGCTCTAGGATATTAAATTGTAGAGTATATCCAATCTATCTCATGTCTGTTGACAAAACTGTTGATCTTTGTGCTTTTGAAAGCTATCCTATTGTCAAAAATTATTCTTCACGGTACTACGAAACGATATACAATTTGGCTTTTAAAAAATTGAAGGTCATGCTGTGCCGTAACCTCACGTAACGGTATTGCCTCTGCCAATTTGGAGAAGTAATCTATAGCGACAAGTATAAACCTATGTCCTTTGGATGATGGAGGGTCTATCAGACCTATTATGTCTGTGCCCCAACACTCGAATGGCCACGAGGCAATAGCTGGGTGTAGCACATTCGGAGGCTGGTGTAAGACCACCCTATGCACTTGATATTGGTGAAATTCCTTCTAACAGTAATTTGTATCCATGAAATCAGACATCATTGCTGGCCAATGATACCCGAGTCTTTTGATGTTCATTTTTAATTTTTGTCCCGATTGGTGAGCGCCACACAATGCGGCACTTTGACAATATTCTGTGCTTCAGCTCTGCTCAAACACCATAGCCACATCTGGTTGAATGGTCTTCTCCAGAGAACGTTTCCCATCAAGGCGTAAGACATGGCCCTCTTTGTGATGTGGTGTGCTTCAGACTTGTCTTCTGACAGCTTTCCAGTATGCAAATATTCTATTAAAGGCTTGCGCCAATCTTCATTGATGTCTGTAATTGTATTTATTGTTTCTTCTTTTCCAAATTTGTGTAAAGTTTTGAGATCAATCTGAGACAAGACTCACTTTCCTTGCACTGTGATTTCAATGGAATCCACCAGGGGACATGCCATTTCCCTAGCAAGTTTAGCTAGAGCGTCGGCATGGGCATTATCTCCCATAAAAATCTGGTAGAAATTCACATCGGGGATCTGCTCTAGAAGCTTCATCGTGTACTAATGGTATTCTGCTAATATTGGTTTTAGAATTCTGTATTGTCCGACGACTTGCTGGATGACGAGTTGGGAGTCACCATAGATGACAATGTTTATTATATCCACTAGGTGCACGGCTCTGTCAGGTGGTATGAGAATCTCAACATACCCTTATCTGGCGTGATAAAGATCAAACTAATCCCTATTTTTCCTGGTATGACTGTGCATGATCTTTTGTCTTTTTTGGCTGATGAAGCATCGTCGAAGTACATCTCCCATCGTTGTACAATGGAGCATTCCATTTGTAATATTTGCTCATCTAGTAACTTGTTGTTGAGAGATGACCCAACTGGTAGTGGGTGTGCAG
>NW_018250610.1:3535-4966 GCF_001263595.1 Phalaenopsis equestris | reverse complement strand
TGCAGCGAGAAAGTCTGCTAGTATCTGTCCCTTGATAGCACGGAGGGGAACAAAATTTATATCAAATTGCAATAAGATCATTGACTATCTTGCCAGACGTCCGGAAAGTGTTTGTCGGATACCTTATCTCCGTCGGTATTAGGCGACGATTCAAGTAGTAGAGTGCATTTTCCTTACCCTCATCATTGACTTGGGCTAAGTGGGCTCCAAGAGAGTCGTCTAAGGCCGCGATATAAAGTATCAACGGTTTCTTTGGGATAGGGGCTGCCAAGAAAGGAGGTGTCATTAAATATTGTTTAATATCCTCAAAGGCCCGTTGGCATTTCTCTTCACAAATAAATTTTGCGCCCTTTTTAACTAATGTCGAGAAAGGCTGACACCTACCTGAGAGATTAGAAATAAACCGTTTCAGATATGCCAACTTCCCCTAGAAGGAACGTAGTTGTTTCAAAGATTTAGGAGGAGGCATTTCTAAGATAGCTTTAATTTTATCCAGGTCGATCTCGATTCCTTGATGACAGACAATGAATCCCAGAAATTTCCCAAAAGTAATGCCGAAGGCGCACTTTAAGGGATTCATTTTAAGTTCATATTGCCGTAACCGTTCGAACACGATCCTCAAATTGTACAAATGGTCTATTTTTAATTTACTTTTTTTTACTTTTGATGACCAAATCATCCACGTAGCATTCTACTTGGTTATGAATGAGGTCATAAAAAATCTTCGTCATTGCGTACTGATATGTTGCTTTGATGTTCTTTAGGCCGAACGACATCACTGTTTAGCAAAAAATTCCAATTGGTGTTCTGAAGGCTGTAAGTGTTGCATCCTTGGGAGCCATCTTGATTTGGTTCCCGACGATCCGTCCATGAAGGAGAAAATTTCTTGTGTTGAAGCGATATCCACCATCATCTCTGGTATTGGCAGTGAAAACTCATCTTTTGTACATGCCTTGTTCAAATCTCTGAAGTCAACACAAACACGAATCTGTCTATTTTTCTTCTTAACAGGTACAATGTTAGCTAATCATGTGGGGTATTACTCTTCTTTTACAAAATTGGCGTCTGTTAATTTCTTCACCTCGGTGATGACTTGTTGTTCTATTTTGAGGTGCATTCTCCTGGGAGCTTGCTTTACTGGGGTTATATTCTTGTCCACCCTGAGTTTATGGACTTCAAACTCTGCTGACAGTCCTGACATTTCATCATAGCTCCATGCGAAGCAATCTTTGAATTATGGTAATAATTTGATCAATTCTGAAGATTCTAGATTCTTCGTGATAAAGTAGAGAACTTATAAATGTAGGTCAGGGTCGTTCTTCAGTCCCGAGATTAATCTATTTCAATTCATCAACGGTAGATTTAATTTCCTCCTCGAATTCTAGTGGAGCATCTTCTATTGGTTGATTCTATTGGTTGATTAGTAGAGTT
>NW_018250610.1:0-3507 GCF_001263595.1 Phalaenopsis equestris | reverse complement strand
GCAATCCTCTTCTAACTCCCCAATAACACCAATGCAAAATTCAGAATCATCGACTGGTCTGACTGTACCAGATCTGAGTCCTTCTTTTGAATTTGGAGTTCAACTTTTACCATTCCATAAATTTTCAAAAAGTTGAAATCTAGCTTTTGGTATTTGTTTTGGTAAGTGTCCCTGTTGAATTAATTTTTGAACATAAGGTGAGAAGTAACCAAAAGGCAATTCCATTAATTCATTAGGATCATCATCCAAATTTACATGTTTTCAAGCTCAGTAGAGGTAGAAGCACAGTAAAATTTGATCAGCTTTGAACCAAAACAATGGAATTTCTTGATCTTTAAACTCTCGACCTTTTGAGGGAGAATCAGAGTAAGGGTCATAGCATTCACATAGTGGTTTATCCAATCATACATTGTTTCATATTCATTCTTCTTTGTATCTTCTAAGGATATCTCGTACTGAGGTTTCTTTTGTCTTGTCATCATTATCTCATCTTCAGAACTGTCTTCATCACCAACGTTGATGGTTGGCCTAGTCCGTTCAACAATTAAATTGATTCTTCCTCATCAACATCCCCGGCCTCGACCTCGGGTGTGCAAACTAAAAGAACTTTCACCAACTCGTTGTTAGGGAGTGGTGGAAGATCGCTGAAGTAGAGTTAAATTGCCTCCTCTTTGTAATTCTTCTGAATCTTTATCTTTGTTTGTGATAACTTCACGATCACGAGAGAAGGAGAGAAGACAATCCTCTTTGGAGGCGCATAATAGGCAGCATCTTCATGGATACCAACTTCATGCACTGAAAATGGTTTTAGGTCTCCTTTGATGGAATTTTCTTGATCATCTTTGCGGTATTGGATGCCACTTAATGCACAAATGTAGAGATGATGGAACCATGTTGTGTTCGTGAATCCACGATCGACCAAGTAGAGCGTTAAAAAAGGTCTCGGCGTTGATGATATAAAATTCCAACCTTTATAAGTAATGTAATTGATCTGAGGGCACTTTCTCCCTTTTGGTTGAATCCTCTTAACATCATTTTATTGGCCGTAAGCTCTTGAGCTTCAATGTCCAAATAGGATAATGTTCGTAAGCTCATCAAGTTAAAAGATTCTCCAGAATCTACTGAAACTCTGGACAACTGGGCAACCCAAATCTGTCGATGTTGACGGAGATGTAGAGTGGAAGATTGTGGTCGGCGGTGCCGAGCAACATGTCTTCATCTGTGAAGGTTAACCCCAGGCTGTTCTTTCAATGAACAAACTTCATCTGAGGATGTGCTGGCCAATTGAGCTAAGTAAATTTCTGGGTCAAACAAAGTTATAACTAGAGACTCTCTCATCTCTTTTGACAGGATCAGAGCATCGTAGATGCTTAATCGGGCCGACAACTTCCTAAGATGAGCTAGCACGTTGTAGTCTATTTTGTATGATACTCCAATTTTATCTTGATTATGTGGTTCTTCCACTGGTGGAGCTGGAGGTATCTCTTCTCGGCTCATTATCTGCTTTCCTTTATATGTTGTGCCCTTGAGCTGCTCTTGGTGGTAACACTTTTTTGCTCCTCAAGTTAAATTATGTGATTTCTTCTTCTTGAGATATCATTGTTGAATCTCCCGGTGTCTCCTCCACTTCGTCTCTTCCTCTTTGTCAGAAAGATCTAAGTTAATGGTAAGTGGTGTACAGTGATGTTCGAGAATTGGCTTCTCGCTATTGTTATCGGTGTTGTCATAAGCGGTATCATTGATGTCTTCTTTGGACTTGACAACGAGTTCATCAGACTTGAGTATGATTTGAGCATCATTTTGGGGATCAAGATCGAACCTAGATTGGTCATAATTAGTTAAGTTATCACTAGAAACAATTAAAACGTAGCCGAAATCACAACAATTATATTTATAAGTCCCCAGAGGGAAAAAAAGATAATCATACAAAGTCAAGGGTTCGAGGATTTTCTTCCCCGAATCCGAGACAACTAATCTAGTAGAGGCAACCCCTATCATACCCCCCATGCTATCAATCTTTGTAGTGACGCTTCTCTTCTTCTTCTTCTTTTTCCTTGACGATGACAGATCTCCTGACAAAACCTTCATCTCGGGCTTAGTATGCTGCGGACTCTGAATGAAGACTTGTTTTGATGCAGACTGGATCTTGTTCAGTATTTTGTTGGATGATCTACTCCATACCTCATTCCATTCTTCATCTCTGTTATATGCAGAAGATTGTTTTTATGGATCTTGTATTTGATTTAGGACCCTCTTGAGGTCATCCCAAGTTGTACTCCATCCATCTGTTCCAGTATACAGATCAATTCGGGAGATTGGCTTGACCGAAATCATATTTATGGAACCTTTTTCAGGTTCTTTTAAATATTCTTTCAGGATTGTTATGTTCTCTTCTTTAAGGTTCCTCTCGAGCCAGTCCTTAAAGACAAAGCATTTTTCTATAGTGTGCCCAAGAAATCGGTGGTATGGGCAATAATTTGGTTCATTCTTCTTATCCACCTCTTCGGGCTTTTTTTAGATCTGGTAGTCTGAACTTCAACTTCTTCATCAGAATTCTAAATATTTTAGGTATAACTTCATCTTTGAAAGAATACACCATTTTACGTCGCTCTGATAAGAACATTGTCTTATCTCCTGTTCGTGGTGATCTCTCTTGAGGCTATCGATGGTTAGATTGACTACTCTGT
The DNA here is from genome assembly GCF_001263595.1 of Phalaenopsis equestris. Taxonomy (NCBI): domain Eukaryota; kingdom Viridiplantae; phylum Streptophyta; class Magnoliopsida; order Asparagales; family Orchidaceae; genus Phalaenopsis; species Phalaenopsis equestris. The sequence continues at coordinate 820 of NW_018250610.1, read as the reverse complement.
TTCTGAGTATACTGTGATGAAGACTGGTGAGGCTCTTCTGCATATATCTTCATTAGATACTTTCTTTTATCGATGGTCTCTACTACTCCTGATTTCTTTTTGAACACTCTGGTCACCTTAGCCTTTTTGTGTGGCTCCATGTGCTTTATTTCTTCTTGAAGACTACTGGCTTTACTGAGTAACTTCTCAAAGGATTTGATGGTGAGTCCCTTGAGCATGAAAGCTACTGGCCCATGAATGCTCTTGAGTAGAATTTCAATCGCATGATGTTCCTGTAGTTGAGGTTCACATTTCATGCTATGGTTTATCCACCTCAAAATATAGTCCACCAAAGTTTTGCTAGGCTTTTATTTTTCCATCATGAGTTCTCCAATAGACACATGATGTTGCACCTCGGCAATTGTTTTCACAAATAACTGTTCCAACTAGGAAAATGTTTTAACTGACTCGTTGGGCTAGTCAGCGTACCAATCAAAAGCAATTCCTGACAAGCTGCTGACAAACTGTTGGAAGAGTAGAGCTTCATTATTTCTTGTGTTGCCACAGCTGGCTCGAAAATGTGCTATATGTTATCTGGGATTCTCAGTCCCATCAAATATCTTGAAGTTTGGGGCCAAAAAACCCTTGGGGAAAGGCACGACATTAAATTCCTCCAGGTAAGTTCTACCTTTTAGTACCAATGCACCACCCTTAGATTGGGTTAAGGCGTCCCACACTTGTTCAACAATTTGCTTGAACTCTTTCTCTGGATAACACCTGATGGAGAACCTTTTCTGTGTTGCTCGTCTCTATTCGCTGAAGCAACCTCTCTTCTTTCATC
>NW_018250609.1:0-7205 GCF_001263595.1 Phalaenopsis equestris | reverse complement strand
TCTTGGCCTGTTTGCGGCAGGGTCTCAAGGATTTAATCCCACCGTGACACGGAAGCTCCTAAATTTTAGGAACATGATTTGGGCTCTTATCATGGGCCAAAAATTTATTTCTTTTTTTTTAATCTATATATATATATATCATTTTGCCTAATTGAAGATATATGAATTTATTTTAATGATAATCTTTTTGATGTGTTGTAAACGATTTATACGGTAAATATAAAAATAAATTTTGTGGTTAGATATGTAAATTTACAGAAACTGAGTGGTATGTATGTAAATGTTCATTTTTTTAATATATTAATAACGTAATTTGATGTTGCTGCAGCTACAGCACGTTCGACTATTTGATTCAACGGCTGGATCATTGAAACCTGCCGATGTGTTACTCTTATCCCGAGAACATTAGCCATAGTGCATGTGCAACACCTGCAAGATCAGGTTGGCTGAGAAATGGGGGAAAGTAACTGATTTCGTTGAATATATATATATATATCCATGAGGTGAACCCAACATAAAATGAGTCCACAAAATGGGCACTATATATTAGTTCAGTAGCCAGTTTGGCTAGTCAGCTTGGTAGTCGTTGCATGATAATTGTCACATAGACGAGTAAGGTTAGCAAGGCACCTTAATGGTTTATTGTATTGATAATTATATCTTCTTACTATATGGGCATGTCAGATCTATGACTCTCTAGGCACATAATTTAAACCACAAAAGCTGATTTTTTTGTATGCATAATGATAACGATGTCATTATTAAGATGAGATTTCACATTGTGGTTAGCTCTTTAGATTTCTTGAACATTAGCTCTCATTGATTATTATTGTGGATGATTAATGTTGATGAAAATGATAAATACTTCATTGTATTCAATTTTGGAAAGATTAACAATGTATTTGGAGTTACTAAATTTGTTTGAATCGCCATATTAAAATTTGGAGAATTTTCTTATGAAAAGTAACTTTTTAAAAGAAAGCAAAAAATAGGTTGCACTCTAACTATTTATTATATATAGAGAAGAAGAGATGCATGGCGCATTATAAGACCAATATCCCAAAGAAATAAGCTTGTATCTCATACACTATAATTTGATATATAATTTCACTATTATATTGGGCTTATCAAGTTCTCATAAAGCTAGAGAAAGAGTTGTGCTAAATTTCTTTAAGTGTGAGTCATAAATTTCATTGAAATTAAAATAAATTAAGTGCACAAATAAGACCTTTTTTTCATTGTTCACGAGTAAGTATGTATTTTTTTTTATTTATGTATTGAATAGATACAAATAAAACGTACATTTTTTAAACTTATTATTTTTTAGCAATTATCTATTCTAAATTAATGTATAAAGCTAATGAAGAGAAATAATATAATTTTCTTGAATATATTTTAACATAGTTTATCATAAATGCTATAAGTTAGGGATCAAGAGGTATGGAAAGAAAAAAAAATGGATTGAGAGATGTATGATATAAGGGATCAATTACTCGCCATTATACATGATGTGTACTAGAAAATTCGCGGTGGTAGAGAAACAAATTATCGTCTTAGCGTTGTACGAAAGTTCAGCACACACACAGATGAAATAAAAAAAAATGGTGATGACTCCATAAGTTTTTACATGGAAAACTCTTTAGGGAAAAACCATAAGATCTGGCCCAATTGCGGAAATTCACTATTGATTGATGATTACAGAATCTGTTGTCCCACAGACGGGAAATGATAAATATATTTTTCATATTACAATGTCAATTGATGTCGTCTGGTTGGTGGTGATTGATGACGGTAGGTGGAGGTTGACGACGGTAGGCGGTGGCCAACGATGGAGGCTGCCGGTGGTCGACGACGATTGATGTTGACACTGAGTTGCAACTTCTTCTCAAAACCTCAGACTCTCTCTAGATTTTCTCCCCTCTTATGAGTGAGACGGGGCTTTATTTATAGTGTAATGTAGGAATATGAAATATTTTGATCAGACGATCCGAAGAGCTTCCTTCGATCATATGGCGTTTAATGGACATTTGAGTGCTTTAATGATGTCAGAATTGAGTGATTTTGGGCTTGTTGGATTTGTCTTGTCGAGTCACTCGATTTGAGTATAAACTTGTCATATTTGACAACCGTTCAACTTTCCAAATGTATTTATAAATCTTCTAATTGTGGTTTAATGACTTGATATTTGCTTGATTTGACTTTGATTGGACTAGTTTTTATATCATTGGGTCTGTCTCATTGAACAGGTCAGTTTGACTATAAGTTTGCTGAAATCGGAGCTCTGGATGACCTTTTATCATGATTTGAATATTTCTTGTTTAAAATATCATCTCGAGATTCGTGTTGGATGATGAAAATTTGTTGGTGGTGTATCAGTTGTCCCCATATTTTCAGGCAAGACCCTTTTTATCATCTAAAAATATCAATATCCGGAATATTTATGTATAAGAATATGTATATCTTACTTAGTTAAGAATAATTTTTATTCTTATATAAATAGAAAGCTGAACTCAGCTTAGTTTGTTAGTATTTTTTGCTTTATGTGGGAGAGGGGGGTTCAAATCCTGCCTAAAACAGAATAAATATTATTTTATAAAGAAATTTGAAGAAATTTAAGAATTTGAAAAGGCAAAAGAGAAAGAATAAAATTTGAAAAAAAAATTTTTTTTGGAATATGAAAAATTTTTATTCATTATTATTTATGAGCATTTAATGCTTGCGCTTCTTTTTTAATTTTATATTAATGTGTATTTATTGACCAAAGCTCTTTTTGAGCCTATAAATAGGGGCCTGAAGGAGAGGGTGGAGGTGCGGTAGTGCGTCGTGGCGACACGTTGCGACGGATGCATTGCGGCAATGCGTCACGGCGACATGTTGCAGCGGTGCATTGCAGCAATGCGATGCGGCGACGCGACGTGGCGGCGCGGCGGGGTAGCCCGTTGCGGCAGTGCGATGCGGCGGCACAACGCAGGAGCGTTGCAGGACAACCTGTTGCAGCGGCACGGTGGGGCAGCCCGTTGTTGTGGTGTGACGCAGCCGTGCGTTGTAGTGGCGCGACACGGCGGGGCAATGTGTTGCAGCGACGTGCTGCGGTGGGGCGACACGTTGCTGCGAAGAGGAAATTCGTCCCCATCCTGCATAGCAGGCAAGCAACGAGATCTTCTTTCTCATTGCGGCAAAGAGGAAAGTCGTCCCCGTCCTACGTAGCAGGCAAGCAACGAGATCTTCTTTCTGGTTGCGGTGAAGAGGAAAGTCGTCCCCGTCCTGCGTAGCAAGTAAGCAACGAGATATTCTTTCCTGTTACGGCGAAGAGGAAAGTCGTCCACATCCTGCGTAGCAAGTAAACAAAGGGATCTTCTTTCTCGTTGCGGCGAAGAGGAAAGTCGTCCCCGTCCTGCATAGCAGGCAAGCAACAGGATATTCTTTCTCGTTGCGGCTAAGAGAAAAGTCGTCCCCGTCCTGCGCAGCAGGCAAGCAACAAGATCTTCTTTTTTGTTAATATCTTGCATTCCGCAGGAGATTCCAAAATCGCTCTTGCACATTCCAGAGGTGATGAAGAAAATTGTAGTTTTTCCATCGCACTTTGAGGGGAAGATTTTCATGCTTGTGGTGGTGATATATGAAGACCCCTTAACGACCATCCGAAGTATTGGAGTTTTGGGGAGGTGATGCTGACTCTACTTGAAGATGAGCGGATTTGTTGTAGCTTTTGTACAAGTATATGTTGGTTATAGTTGCCTTTTGATGTGACATTTGTAGATGATAATAATGTATTTATTTGTACGTCTTTGACATTTCTTATGAGGTTATTGTGGCTTTTCAACCGTATGGCATTCTGCAATTAAAGCTAGCACACTCAGTTTATAAAATGAAGAATCACGTACCTTTTATGGTTCTTGCCTTTTGAGGTTGTGCTCTCTCTAACCTATGTCTTATAGGAGCTTGAACACCACCTACTGATACTCATAGCCTTCTGAGGTCTTTCGTGTATTTGTGCCTTTTTAGGCTTGACTTCTTGGAGCATTGTAGTTTTCCATCGAGTCTTGTCTCCTGGGATCAACTTCCATGGGTATAGTTGAAAGAAAAAATCCATTAAGGATGTAAGACCAGTTCTGAGTTGTATAACCGGAGATGCTCGACGGTATTATCTCGTAATGAACAAAGTCATATGAAATCTACTGAGGATGGTTGACCTATCCTTGGTTGTTGGTCGAAGCTTTTGCTTGACGACTGTAACCTATTATAGAAGAGGTTGAAGGAAATCCACCAAGGATTTTTGACCTATCAAATGTTGTTCGTCGAAGCCTTTACTTGACTACTGCAGCCTGTAAGAGGTCTGATCGACTCCCCTTGGGATCGATTATTCTCAGAATGAGGTGTCAGATATGTTTTGTGTTTCTCGAGATTGAGGTGTAGGTTGCAATAGACCATATGTTTTCTTGGAAATATGGCTGCGGTCATACTCAACAAAATATTTGACAAGTTGTTAGTTGCTATTTTTGAATCTTTTGTTCTCCTAGCGGGGGTATTTTCTAAACAAGCTTGTAAAACAACACAAGTATTGGGCCTTGAAGAGATCAGCTTCCTAGTATAGCTGAAGAGGAACTCCAGTACGATGAGGGGACACTGAGGAAGCGTTTTTTTTGCAGTAAAGATTGCCCCCAGTCCATGATAGATTCACGAAGACTTGTAATAAAAAATTATACGGAATGACTTCCCTACCATAATCGTGCCCGGGACGTTGACGTAAACGAACTTTCGAGATTGTAATGAATGTTGCCCCCCAACCTGGAAGAAGTTGTGAGATAATGTGTCTGAATAGAATGTGAGAAGACATTCATTACAATCGTGCTCGGGACATTGATGTGAACGACCTTTCGAGACTACAGTGAAGGTTGCCCCCAGCCTGGAAGAATGCTTCTGAGAAGATCTTCAAGACGTAAATGAGGTTCCTTAGCCAGTTGGATGATATATATCATTGGGAAACGAAGTAAATGATCAACTTCTTAGAGTTGAAGATAATGTCGAATAGGACTTCGTTTCCCACAGACGACGCCAAACTGATGCGTGCTAGAAAATTCGCGGCAGTAGTGTAATAAATTATCGTCTTAGCATTGTACGAAATTGTACGAAAGTTTGCATACACACAGATAAAATAGAAAAAAGTGGTGATGACTCCAGAAGTTTTTACGTGGAAAACCCGATAGGGAAAAACCACAATGTCTGACCCAATTGCGGAAATCCACTATTGATTGATGATTGCAGAAATCCCTTATCCCATAGACAGGAAAGGGTAATTATATTTTTCAAATTACAATGTCGACTAACGACGTCTGGTTGGAGGTGATTCGATGTGATGAGGTGGAGGTTGACGATGGTCGGCGGTGGTCGTCTGAGGTCGGCGGTGGTTGTCTGCGATCGACGGTGGTCGACGACGGAGGTCGGCGGTGGTCAACAACGATTGGTGGTGATATTGAGCTGCAGCTTCTCCTCAAGACCTCAGGCTCTCTCTAGACTTCAACCCCTCTCATGAGAGGGAGGAGGCTCTATTTATAGTGTTCTGAGTGCAATTAATGTAGAAATATGAACCATTTTGATCGTAAGATCCAGAGAGCTTCCCTCAATTATATGTTGTTTGATGGACATTTGAGTGCCTTAATGATGTCATAATTAAGTGATATTGGGCTCGCTGATTTTGTCGAGCCGCTCGATTTGAGTATAAACTTGTCATATTTGACAGTCGTTTGACTTTCCAAATGTATTCATAAATCTTTTAACTGTGGTTTAATGACTTGATATGGACTTGATTTGACTTGAATTGTGCTAGGTTTCATATCATTAGGTCCGTCTCATTGAACAAGTCAGTTTGACTATAAGTTTGCTGAAATCGGAGCCCTGAATGACTTTCTACAAGATTTGAATGTTTCTTGCTTAAAATATAATCTCGAGATTTGTGTTGGATGATGAAAATTTGTTGGTGGTGTATTAATACATAGGGATGTCATAAATGCAAATTTCATAGATCTACCAAAAAAGAGATACATGCACATGAATTCAAAGGTGATTAATTTTCTCACATTTGAAGTTATGTTGAATAGAGCAAGCACCCCTATTTTCATCGAGTATAGAAGAAGCGGCAAAAGTATGATTACCGGCTTGTTATTCCATGTCATCTTATATACGCTATAAACATGATTTTGTAATTATGTATGAGTTGAAGAATGACTAAGCTAGATTAGATAATGATTAAATAAGATTTGAATAAAAATATACGCTTTGACCACTCTTGTTTATTATTTTGCATACAGGTAGGCATGAAAGAATAAGGAGAAGAGCAATGCGATACCTACCTACTGCTAACTCAGTATTTACATAGTTAAAGTTAGGGATCAAGAGAAAGAGAAAAAATGGATCAAGAGATATATGATATATGGGGGATCAACTCCTTGTCATTATATGTAAGGAGTTCTCAAATGCAAAATTCATAACTATATCAAAATAAGAGATATATACCCATGGATTCAAAAGCCATTATTTTTCTCTATTCTAATTAATGATTGAGTAGTAATTGGCTTCCTTTGATTCTTGGTTGAGATAATTGGTTAAACAAAAATAAATAAAATGATATAAGAATAGATAGTGAGTGTGATATGATTGAAAAACCAAAATACCCTACAATATTGCTAAATAGTATTGTGTTTTTTTTTTTGGCCTTTTAATGAATTATGAGCTCTCTTAAGCCATTAACAATTATTTCAATTTTTTTTATAACATATTTATTATTTTATATTTTAAAATAATTGATCAAATCTGATGCTATATATTCATAAGCATATTGATCTAATTTTTTGATATTTGATAAAATTAATAAATATTGAAGACTAACAATCCTTGCATAGCATAAAAAGCTAAAATAAAGCATTATTTATGTGGCTAGAAGAAAATTTTCAATTGTTGATATATATCTACATTGGAGCACTTATTAGAATATTTATTAATATTCTTATCATATATCATTCTTCAATAATTTTAAAATTGATGATTATCAAAAGTTTTGTAGACCATTAATCAGTGGTACATGTTTTGTAGGAGAAGTATGCATGAAAATGTGCATTTCACTTTTTAAAAGTTAAAGATAGTGATAATTTCATCTGACATGAAAGATTTGAAAGGTATAAATGCAAGAAGCAAAATTTAGGCGTTTG
>NW_018250608.1:0-637 GCF_001263595.1 Phalaenopsis equestris | reverse complement strand
TTACAAGCCCTTATGGAACATTTGTTTTTTATAGATTGTCTTTTGGACTATATAACGCACCTGTGCAACATTTCAAAGATGTATGATGTCAATCTTTAGCAATTTTATTGAACATGGAATGGAAGTGTTTATTGTTGATTTTTTGGTATTTGGAACTTCATTTGAATTATGTTTAAATAATTTAGAAAAAGTTTTAGAAGTATGTGAAAAAATCAACCTAGTACTAAATTGGGAAAAATGTCAATTGATAGTTGTAGGAGGAATTGTACTTGGGCATAAAATTTTTGAAAATGACATGGTAGTAGATCAAGCAAAAATTTAAGTTATTGCAAAATTACCACCTCCTTTTACTGTTAGAGAGGTAATAAGTTTTCTAGGACATGCTAGTTTTTACAGGCGTTATATAACAAATTTTTCAAAAATTACTAAGCCATTGTGTCAACTTTTAGAAAAGGATATGAAACTTTATTTTAATGAGGAATGCATAAAAGCATTTGAATTACTGAGAGAAAAATTAATCACAGCTTCTATAATAGTTCCACTTGATTAGGAGAAACCATTTGAAATAATGTTTGATGTTAGTGGTCATGCTATTGGAGTTTTCTTAAGGCAAATGTATAAAAAAGTTTATAAAGTA